>NC_073693.1:241367188-241392851 GCF_029784155.1 Uranotaenia lowii
TTTTCTGAAATGAATGTTTGGATTTCCAAAGATATTGTTGTTAAACGAGAATCACTAAAATATTATAGAGAGTTTTGCGGTGATATATAAATACACAAGAAAAATATTGTAGATAACTTGAGAATTTTTTTATATTTTCTTCTATAAAAATGTGTGTATTTTTTCATTTGTAAAATTACATTTATATCAGAAAATTCTTTAAAGAGTTCTTAAATTGATAACACTAGTTTACAAAATTAAAAAAAATCGTGAACTTGATTAGCTGACCAACATTTTTATTGTAAAATCGGGCGCTGAATCCGAAAATGAAATTCAAAAAAATCTCAGTAGAACCGTTTTTGAGTTATGCTCCAAATATGAAATTTCGAAAAAATTAAAAAAGTTCTTGTACTTAGATTAAAATATCTCGGACGGCATAACAGTAATTTGAAATCCCTCTTTTGCATATTGAAGGTGAATAAGTGTTTTATCGATCATCTGAACATTGTTTTTGCATTTGACCAACAGTATTGCTAATATTAGTGACTTAATGAGAAAAAAAATGATAAAAAACGCATTTTTTTAGAGAAAATTTTGTTTCAACGAAAGTTTTAGACTCGATGGTAACATTTAAAAAATCTGATTTTCTTTTGCGCTTCAATGTCGATTTAAAACAAAGATTTCAAGTGGTTATTTATCAAAATCGGTTGAAAATTGAAGAAGTTATTGCTACTTTACAATAACTGAAATTTTAGGAGTTTTTAATAATTTAACAAACCGCAGTACACTTATCATAGTATAGGAAGAATGAAACATGATAAATCTCACTCGCTCCAAGTCAAAATTATTTATTAGCTTACCAGAAGGTCATATGTCAAGTTTCAGGAAGATCTGACCATAGGGAGGGGTTGCTTAAGTCTCAAACGTGAATAAAGTTTTGAGGTATTTCGCCCGGAAGGAACGAAAAATACTGGTTTTTCATCAATAACTTTTTTCATCACTAGCTGATTGTTTTTTATGGTTGATTTTTTTAAAGCCTAAGTTGAGACAAACATTGCACCCGAAGACTGTAACTCGATTGGATTTGAAAGAGAAAAGTTATTGCGGTTCAAAGGCCGCAAATTTTGTCCAACACGCAATGAGTACTTTTTACGCATTGCGTTTTATACGAAAATTTTCGACCAAAATACAATCTTTGAACCGCAATAACTTTTCTGCTTCAAATCCAATCGAGTTACAGTCTTCGGGTGAAATATTTGTCTCAACTTAGGCTTTAAGAAAATCAACCATAAAAAAACAATCAACTAGTGATGAAAAAAGTTATTGATGAAAAACCAGTATTTTTCGTTCCTTCCGGGCGAAATACCTCAAAACTTAATTCACGTTTGAGACTTAAGCAACCCCTCCCTATGGTCAGATCTTCCTGAAACTTGGCATGTGACCTTCTGGTAAGCTAATAAATAATTTTGACTTGGAGCGAGTGAGATTTATCATGTTTCATTCTTCCTATACTATGATAAGTGTACTGCGGTTTGTTAAATTATTAAAAACTCCTAAAATTTCAGTTATTGTAAAGTAGCAATAACTTCTTCAATTTTCAACCGATATTGATAAATAACCACTCGAAATCTTTTTTTTTGAATTGACATTTAAGCGTAAAAGAAAATCAGATTTTTAAATGCTACCATCGAGTCTAAAACTTTCGTTGAAACAAAATTTTCTCTAAAAAAATGCGTTTTTTATAATTTTTTTCTCATAAAGTCACTAATATCAGCAATACTGTTGGTCAAACGCAAAAATAATGTTGAGATGATCGATAGAAAACTTATTCACCTTCAATATGCAAAAGAGGGATTTCAAATTACTGTTATGCCGTCCGAGATATTTTAATCTAAGTACAAGATCTTTTTTATTTTTTTCGAAATTTCATATTTGGAGCATAACTCTAAAACGGCACTACTGAGATTTTTTTGAATTTCATTTTCGGATTTAGCGCCCGATTTCACATTAGAAATGACCTTCAGTTTACTGAGTTCAAAAATGCTGTAAACTAGTGTTATCAGAATAAAGTTATCCTTTGGGATGCAGCTTGATGGACCAGACGGCTAGCAGTATTATTGGTATGATTTGCAATTGATTCGGAAGTTGAGATTAGCAGGATTTTTTCGTTTGTACATTTTTGTGCTGGTGATTCTTTTGCAAATCCGGAAAAGCTTTCTGCAGAGTGAACTTCCAAAAAACTGTGGAGGGAAAATACCTCAAAATGATGAATATGGGCCTAAATAAACCTGGAAAATCAATATTGATACTAAATTTGGTTTTAACTGCAAGATAGTGCTGCTATCTACGACTTAAAACTGGAAAAAGTGTGGTTTACTGAACAAAATCAAAGTTTTTGATTTCCAACCAATTTTTTCTGATTAGAAATCAGTCCCGAATGTTTTTCTCATCATCATTTCACGTCATTTTAATGAAGAAAGTTAGCAATGTGATAAAGAATTACAGCTCAAATATTTAATTCCTTAACGCTAGAGGAGCATCTCTTAAAACCCCCATTTTAAAACCTTAAAAATCCTTTGGAATTCTGGAATACTCCTAAAATGCAGTTATCTATTCAAATAACTCGTAGAAGCATTATTATTCACTTTTACACAGTAAATTTTTGAAAATAATCTTGTTTTTATTAAAAAAAACTCAAGTGGTTCTATTCTTATTTCGCACCCCTTTTCCACATTTTTGGTCCTCAACGCCAATTGCTACGTCCAAAAAAAGTAAACTTATGCTTGATTTATCCGTTAAGCAATTCAGAACAATCTGTGGAAGAAAATTTTCGTAATTTTCAATCATTCATATTTTAACAAGCAAAACACATAGTGGTGCTATTCTTATTTCGCTCACTGTATAATGCAAAAAGTTGTATGTGCATTAGAGTGCCCCAAATGTGTAACCGTTTGGTTACAAATCGTTTGATTTTTGTTTTAATTTTGTAGTTTTGTTTGTTTAGCTCTAGAAAATTTATGTTCATTGTCCAGTCTCACAACAAGATAGCACCACAGTAGGCTACATTTTACTGCTGGCTGCTGTCAACTAACAGAGGAGGAAAGGATTAATATTTGGAAAATGAAATGAAAAAACCGAAAAGGAAGCTTGCTTCCGTTTTTCGTGTCTCTTCTGTACCAGGCGTCCGTGAGTAAAGTCCGTGTTGTGTTTAGAGTTCGTGTAATTCCAAGGAATTCGCCCGGAAACACCGGTTGACTTCCTCACGGCTCGGCCCGCAGATCCTTGTGGTCTCGCGCCTAACCGTAAAAGACCGTCATCATCGTCCTCGGGTTCTGAGGAACCCTAACTCCCAAGGAGTACTTCCCTTCTCGGCCTGTCCGGATACGAGACACTCTCGTGGGCAGGCCGATTAAACGCCAATGAAGGAAGACGCCTACAACAATTGAGTCCAGCAACGCCCGCTGGCGCCGACAGTTTCGGCACCCCGTTGATACGCCAAGACATCGACGGCCCTCCTGCTTCCGGAACTGGATTTCCGGAGCCACGACGTCGCGACGCAACAGCACCTGCAGCAAAGTTTGTTAGTGCACGGTTAGTGAGTCCAATTACACGCCACACAAGACACAGAACATTGTTTTATACACACAGACAACACGCCACATAAAAACATCAATAAAACCACAATTAACATGAAATTTCCAGATTTGTGTATTTTATCCGTAAAGTCCTTGGTTACTCAGTAGCCAGCCGGCTCTGAGGTTCCGTACTTTAGAGTACCTTGCCTTGGCTGGTCTAGCCGCTGCTTATTCTATCAGTAACAAATGACCCGACTTTTGAAAAAGTTATGTGCTGCAGGCCAAAATTGATCCTTGGCCTAGTACTAGATCTCATGCCAAATTTGGGTGAGATCGGATCCCGAGAAGGGGTCACTCAACGATCCTGAAGTTTGTATGGGAGTTTGAGACATTTTGTTCGGGAGAAACATGGAAAACCAGTTTTTCATCAATTACTTTGGTTCCTGTCGGCCGATTTCTCTCAAAAATGGTTTTTCTTAAAGCCTAAATTATGAAAAATATTTCATCCGAAGACTGCATTTCGATAAGAGTTAAGATAAAAAAAATTATTAGGCTTCAAAAATGAGCTAATTTTTTTAACGGTGGTATTCAGCACTGTTAATGAGGCGTCAATATGTTCGACCGCCTCGACTCATTAACAGTGATGAATACCATCCTTAAAAAAGTTAGCCCAGTTTTGAAGCCTCTATGCTTGCATTTATTACACGAGCGCAGTTCTTATCTTGTTTTACATCGCATACGAAATTTTCAGACAATTCGGAGCGATATTTTTAATATAAGAATTAAAAATGTGTATCAAAACATCAACAGCGATTTTCTCGAAATACGTTAAGTGGCTTATACGACCTAATCAAAACAAACTCTAAAAATATTTAAAAAATTCCAAAGTTATGTTTTTTTAAGCTTTTAGTACATCTTTGGTGATTTTTGAATGGAAAATTTTGATTTCCCATACAAATTTCCATACAAAATCAGAACTCATTGCGCTCATTCAGGACTCAATGAATCGCTTCCCAAATTTTTATTGCAAGTTTCGACAGTAAAAACAAAAATTATAAATTTGAAATTTCCATACAAAGCTTGCAGCGGACTAATGTACAACAATGGCTGATTTAACGGACCAATTGTTGCACGAAATGTGGAAAATCGCCGGCAGCGGAAGAGGTAGTGAGTCCAAATTTTCCAGGAGAAAAAGCGCCGCCTGGGGGAGGAGCAGCTCGAGGAGCTCGAGCAGCTGCATCGTTCCCAGGAAACACGAAAGTTTTATCAGAAGTTCAACGCATTCCGCAAAGGCTTCGTGCCGCAAGCCAAAATGTGCTGGGATAAGGACGGAGGCGTCCTGAAGAACAATTGCGATGTGATCAAAAGGTAGAAGCAGCACTTTAATGAACACTCTAACGTCCCACTTGCTGGAGACCAAGACGTTGGGGTAAGCTTCATCGCCAGCGTAGCCAACGACGTGGAGGAGCCACTCCTGGGACACAAAACAGTAACCGGAGGAGTGTAAGGAGGGGGTAATACGCCCAATCTACAAGAAGGACGACAAATTGGACTGTGAGAAGTACCGAGCGATCACTGTTCTCAATGCCACCTACAAAGTGTTGTGCCGAATCCTACTCCGCCGCCGAACACCAGAAGCAAACAGATTTGTAAGAAGCCATCAAGCCGGCTTCATGGAGGGACGGTCTTCGACGGACCAGACTACGGCAAAAATGACATGAACACCAAGTCCCTACGCGCACCATCTATTCATGATATGGTGATATATTCTTGGATTGTACGTTTTACTGTACTCCGGAAATACCACATCTGGCGATAACGATCGACCGTGACGAGCTATGGAAAATCATAGACGAGAACGGGTTTTCCGAGAAGCTGATCAGACTGTTAAAGGTGACGGTTGATGGAACGCAATGCTGGGTGTGCATTTCCGGTGAATTGTCGAGTTCATTCGAATCGCGCAGGGGGTTTTGACAAGACGATGGTCTATCCTACATGATGTTCAACATGGCGCTGGAAGGTGTTATTCGACGAGCGGTGGGCGAAATGCGGGGCACGATTTTCAACAGATCCAGTCAACTTATCTCCTTTGCCGATGACATTGATATAGTCGGCAGATCATCTGCGGCGGTGGAAAAGATCTACCGCAAACTGAAACGCGAAGCAGAAAGGATTGGGTTGATGATTAATACGTCCAAGACGAAGTACATGCTGGCCTGCGGATCCGAGACCGACCGAACCCGCTTGTCCAGCAATAACAAGGTCACAGTCGACGGCGACGAGCTGGAGATAGTCGAAGACTTTGTCTATCTCGGCTCACTGGTGACCGCAGACAATTACACCAGCAGTGAGATCCGTAGGCGAATTATCAGCGGAAGTCGTGCCTACTATGGACTCCACAAGCAACTGCGGTCGAGAAGACTTAGCCCTCAGACGAAGTGTAACCTGTACATAACGCTCATTAGACCGGATGTTCTCTACGGACACGAGACATGGATATTGCTCGAGGAGGACATGCGTACACTCGGAGTATTCGAGCGACGAGTGTTAAGAACCATCTTTGGCGGCGTGCAGGAGAACGGAGTGTGGGGGCGAAGAATGAACCACGAGCTCGCGCGACCCTAGGGCGAATCCAGTATCCAGAAGGTGGCGAAGGCTGGACGGATACGCTGGGCAGGCTAAATTGCGAGAATGCCGGCGACTGCCCTGCAAAACAGGTGTTCGCTGCGAATTCGGTAGGAACAAGACGAGCCATTATGGGTTGACGAATAAGTTTTTGAAAAAACACAGCCGCCGACCTAGAGGATAGCGTTCAAGTCTTGTAGACCAGACGTCATGAGATCAAATCTCGGTCACGGCATACATAGTATTCTTTCCGTGTTCTGGGGGTTTTAGCATTTGTAAGATGCTAGCCATCATATCGTTGAAAGATGTACGCCTTAGAGTTAAGTAAATAAGATCTTTTAAAAGAAACATGAAGTTTCACAGTGGTTTCACTGAGATCCTATATGTGTGTGTTTTCGTATTTAAAAAAAAGTGAAGCATTTACAAACCTCTCTATGAGGAATTTAAACTGAGTTTACAAACAGAAAAGTCTTAAAAAATCTTATATATAAAAATGGAGGCGTTTTCTTTGTAACACCATCACGTATAAACGGACAGTCGGAATGAAGGGAAATTTGGTATCCGAGGATTTTTCGGGCCAGATATGGTTTGTATTTGTAGGAGCCCGGCTAATTTAGTTAAATCAGGAGGCTACGGTTTTGAACTATTCTAATCATGTCAGATTAATCCCAGACGTTCAATAGTAAAGAAGCAAAACCAAATTTGAAGCGTCTTTTATTTAAGCGGTATCCTACATATGATAGTTTCGAGAATCTCACTTTTTATAGAAGGGGGGCTAATAACTTTTTCCCCTTAAGGGGGGGGGGGGGGGTAGGGTCTAACGGGTAAAAAAAAACCATTTTCACGATTTTTTTTCTAGAGCTATCGTTCAAACAAATGTATTAAAATTTTGTGCATTATACAAAGCATTGTTAAAAGAACATTTAGTAATTTTTTCGTAGAAAAATATTGAAAAATGAGCCGGTGACGGAGCACTTTCGAGGATGCCTTTTAGAAAACAGGATTTGCGGTGGACACTGTATCTCAGCACAGAATCATCTGAAGTCAAAAAATCAGAGCAAAATATTTTTAATAGATGTTTTTCTGGACCCCAACGTTTTTATTTAACTTAAAAAAAATTTTATGAAATTTTTGTGGCTGTTTGAAGTAAAAACTACAATTTTTCACGAAAAAATCCGCCATTTTTTATCTGTAAAATCTCCCCAAAAAAAAAAGAAAAACGTTGGGGTCTGGTATTTTATATGTATGTATATCTTCCAAATTTGAAAAGAATCGGATAAGTAGTTTTCAAATGACGATGTCCACGGACTTTAAAAATGTGCTTTCGAGAAAAACGCGTTTGAAGTTTCTGTTCTTGCTTTCTTGCAGTATTAGATAGGAAGAGATAAATGCCTATAATTTCTACAGTTTTGCTTCAATTGACTAGAAAATTTGACACAGCAATCTTGAAATGTTTTACGATAAACCCCCCTCCCCCCCCCCCCCCCCTCCCATAATAGATATGAAGTAACAGTCTTCGACAAAGTTATTCTGCGAAAAATTAAAGAACTTATAAATTGGCACAAAACCCGTTAGCAGGTTCGGTCCTCAGAAAAGACAAAAATGATGTTGATTTTTCAGTACAAAATATTTATTTTCCCATACAAATTAACTGATGGGAAAATTACTCAGTGCTTCATATTTTGGAAATTTTTATTTGAAACGGCTCATACCTTCAGGTTTGAAGGAGCCAAAATCGTTTTTTGTTTTCACAATTTTTTGCTTAGCTTAACACTTTTATTTTAAAGAAAAAGAGGATAAGAAAGAGAAACATGATAATAAATAGAATTATAGACGAAGATCGATAGCTTTTAGAAAAAGATAGATTTTGAGCCTGTAGTCTGTTACTTTGATTTATCGGCCTAGCGGTGAAAAGTGATGTCCTTTTTAGTAGGGACATCTAAAGATTATGAAATTTTTTTTTTTTTTTTTTTTTTTTTTTTTTTTTTTTTTTTTTTTTTTTTTTTTTTTTTTTTTTTTTTTTTTTTTTTTTTTTTTTTTTTTATATAGATGGATAGAAGGTTAGAAGAAATGAAAGATGGTGAAAATGAGCGGGTAGAATTTGTCTAGAAGCATTACCATCACATACCAAATTTTTGTTCCTCACGAGCCTACTACTATGAAGTGGTAGATACAGATAGAGTTGCATCTACCACCACACATTAGTAGGCTTAGCGTGGTCCGCCCCCACAAGCGAGAACTTGTAGTGCGGACGAACAAAAAGATGGTATGTGATCGCTCAGATAAGCTCCCTTAACTCAGAACGCATCTATCGATGTTTAAGTCTTCTCAGTTTGTTATCTTCGCATTCGTTACATGCGGGGTTTGCATGCGAAACGGTACGGTCGATAGTCTGATAGTGACCAACCACCGATGCTATGATGTCGTGTTTTTATTTCTTTTTGGCCACAGTTATTTAATTTTATGAAGAGATTAACCACCGTAATTTTTGTTTGTTACTTTGATTTATCGGCCTAGCGGTGAAAAGTGATGTCCTTTTTAGTAGGGACATCTAAAGATTATGAAATTTTTTTTTTTTTTTTTTTTTTTTTTTTTTTTTTTTTATATAGATGGATAGAAGGTTAGAAGAAATGAAAGATGGTGAAAATGAGCGGGTAGAATTTGTCTAGAAGCATTACCATTTTCACCGCTAGGCCGATAAATCAAAGTAACAAACAAAAATTACGGTGGTTAATCTCTTCATAAAATTAAATAACTGTGGCCAAAAAGAAATAAAAACACGACATCATAGCATCGGTGGTTGGTCACTATCAGACTATCGACCGTACCGTTTCGCATGCAAACCCCGCATGTAACGAATGCGAAGATAACAAACTGAGAAGACTTAAACATCGATAGATGCGTTCTGAGTTAAAGGGAGCTTATCTGAGCGATCACATACCATCTTTTTGTTCGTCCGCACTACAAGTTCTCGCTTGTGGGGCGGACCACGCTAAGCCTACTAATGTGTGGTGGTAGATGCAACTCTATCTGTATCTACCACTTCATAGTAGTAGGCTCGTGAGGAACAAAAATTTGGTATGTGATGGTAATGCTTCTAGACAAATTCTACCCGCTCATTTTCACCATCTTTCATTTCTTCTAACCTTCTATCCATCTATATAAAAAAAAAAAAAAAAAAAAAAAAAAAAAAAAAAAAAAAAAATTTCATAATCTTTAGATGTCCCTACTAAAAAGGACATCACTTTTCACCGCTAGGCCGATAAATCAAAGTAACAAACAAAAATTACGGTGGTTAATCTCTTCATAAGAGCCTGTAGTCCAAATCTAGCACAGCTAGTACATCTCTCCCCACTTAGTGCGTCAAAATTCTACAAAAAATCATGGATGAGTTTTGAACCAATACGAATCTTTTTAGACCCTAGGGTTTGAGAAAGTCAAAAGTGACCCCAAATCGACTCAGTCTTATGTACTTTCATCTTTTAATTGTATTATTAAAAAATAAGCTTAAAGCGCGAAGATTTCTAAAGTTTCTACAACACAAACGAGAACAAGTCTCTATGAAACGCATCTATGCAACAATTTTCCACTTGTATCAAGACCAAACGCGGCATCGGCAAACTTCAAACGAATTCCCATATAGAAGAACTCCCACAACCCCTAAACTGCCAACTAGGTAACCTCAAAATTTGCTTCGACCGTAACGAATCGATAACTATCAACTCGGGGACAACTCGACTGTGCAAAAGGATAAGTACCTACTAGCTGGCTGCCCAGGTATTTTTGTCGCATTGTGCATGATGATTGCGCAAAAATTTCACCTTTCTTTCACCTATTCAAATTTTCAAGATGGGAAAAGTGGAACAGTGCCGCAGTTCGTTCGGTGCTCATCCTGATTTATTCGGCAAAGATCAAACATCTCGATCGATGGATTTGAATCGGCACAAAGTTTTGTCTCAGAAAAAAAAGGAAAATTTGACGTTCCGGATTGACGAACAAGTTGAAATAAAGGCCTGTATTTAGGGATGACAAATTAAAGAAAAAGACCCATTTTCAAGGGTGCTTATCGATCGGTTGACTACAATTTCGAGACCTGTGAGAACGGCAAAAGTTGTTTGAATTTTGGTTGATCGTCAGAAATGTGTGAAATTTTTTTTTAGTCAAATTTAGTTATTTAGTAAAATTTAAATAATTGAAAGTTTGGTAATTTTTAATCAATTTGAAAAAATAAAAGTTTCGCTTCAATGTGTACCGTAGTGATCCCAACCTTGAAGAACATAAAGATAAAATTATACCACAATGGACGTTTGAATCCTTTTCAATAAACATAAAAAACACGCAGATGATCCCATAATGATACATTGGTCTGGCTATTTGAATAGGGGTATGGCTAGTTGATCATTATCAAACTTAACAAAAACTAAAGTTTAATCTGTTTCGCCGAAGATCACATTCTTCAATGGAGAAATGGCAAGGCCGTTGCAATGGAACCCAACAATAACAAAAAATCAGTAATAGAATGGAATCATATGAGCGTAAAATGTACACAATGGTGGTCCATTCTTGACATGGGAAGTGTGTGTGCCTACAGAGAGAACCTCCAAGTCGCGCGACTGCCGAGGCTTTTCACTTCCACGCTCCAGATTATCTTCCCCTTTTTCATTTTTTTTTTCTACATGAGCATCCTAAATATGAACAGAACATACCGCACATATTATTGAATATGTTTCATATGCTGTGAAAGGGTAAAGAAAAGACCCTCTCCCGGTGGTGATTTTGTTTGGCCTATAAAGAGTATATAAATTTATCATCATGTTAATCTATCATACGCACTCTCATCACTAAAGGGACAAAATACATTACTGTTCCAGTTCAGCATTGTGATTTGTTGTATCTTTCCTTTCAATTAAAGGGATTTTCCGCACCGTCAAATTTTATTTTGATTGGCTTTCTCGTCTGGTGTGCGTTCGAAACAGACAGATATCTCAGAGTTGGTCTTCGCTAGCTAAAACAAGGTTCAGAAATTTTCCATTCAATAATCAATTTTTCCACTGAATGATTTGTATCAAGTTAAAATTTGAAAAATATATTGTTTTGCATAAAACTTTTCTGTCCATTTCTACCGGTGTAAATCTGCGTCCTTTAATGAAAATTTTGTTGTTTGATTTGATAAAAAGCAAAATTGTTACTTATTTATTGGTTAAATGATAAGTTTAGAATGATGTAAAAAAGTGAGCATCGAAATTTTAATTACGAATCCTATATAAAATTTTGCGTTTTACTATTCGAAAGATTTCATTTCTTACTCAGATTTTTACAATCTACATCCAGATTAGGTAGTTTGAATCTCAATTTTGATCCTCTTTTGTATTTTTTTTTAATATAAACTGTATTGATAACGGCTAATAATTCCGTTGTTAATTCTTTTTCTTTCATCTGTGGCTGATTGTAGTTTTCCATAGTCGATTATAAACTGTCAAAGCTGGTTCGATTTTATTCCGTTTGAGTATGTTTCACTGCTGTTGGTTGCTTGCATACGTTTTTAGGTGAGTTCAAAAGGCATATTTAGTTTGGCACTGATATTTTATTCTGCAGTTTCAAGTAAAGAAGTTTGGATTGATTATTTCACTGACGTTCTCACATGTCTATGTCCTTAATTCTTTTTACGATACATTTGAAAGAGTGGTATTGAAATATATATTCGGTGCAAATTTTTACCGTTGAGCTTGTGTGCCAACTTAGATGACAAGCGTTCCACTATAATCTATTAAACCTTACTGAATAAGTCTGCGTGGACATTTACAACGATTTATATTAGAACGAACATATAAATTCAGAATATCTTCTTTTATAATTTCTTCATTTGAAACGCCTCAATCCTTCAAGCTTTAAAAGGCAAAACTGCTTTTGTATGTTTACAATTGAATTGTTTGCTTAAGTCTATTTCATCACTTTTTTAAAGAGAAAAGAAGAAAGATAGGGAAATATGAAAAAACATAAATGGATTATAGAACAAGACTAATAGCTTAAAGGAAAAGGTGGGAAAAGGTAGATTTCGAACATGAAGTCCAAGTCTATCACAGCTAAAGCCCGGTTTACAGTTCTTGTGAACTCGGACGCGAACGTGAACGTGAACTCACCACAGTGAAAAAATATTCTGCAGTGAAATGTCAAATCGGTCAAATCTCCCAAATTAGCATCAGGTTCGTTCAATGATAGACCGAAATTGGTTTCGATCGGTAAATGATAGATCATTCAACCAATGGATCGATACTAATCGAACCGGTGTTCAAATTTAAATTCAAATTTCTAAAGAAGTATACAAAGAAACAAAAATAATTATTGTTCTTCTTCAAGCCATCATATATTCATCTTTGAAAACGATTGATTTAAAAAAAATAATTCAAATATCTTTATCCGTGAATACAATGAATTTAAATTTGAATTTTGAGTTTTGAGTACTTTCAAAAAATATTTATCGATGATGGAGTAACTAGCTTTAGCGATTTGTTTCTTTTGAAAAATTTATTGAAAAAAACTTTATGAATAACTTTTGCAAAATAGCCAATTTTTTTGTTCTTGATCAAAAATTTGCTAAAAAAAGGTTATTAAAATTTTTTTGAATAGAAGGAAACATTCGAAAAGTTTTTTTATGAAATTTAAATGCATCGCTTTACTTTTGCTCATGATTTTACTCATTTTCAGTTCTTTAAAAAAAATATTTTTGGAAAATTTCAAGAATTTTATTTTCATACCTTTTCTGAAGCACACAAACAAAGCTGATTCTACTTTTTTTATTTCAATGGACTCTGGCCATTTGCATGATCCTCATTTACATTTATTCGTTGAGAAACTCTCCCATCCAATAGATACAATTAAATGATGCCCAAGCGAGTTTTTAACATTAAAAAAAAACTATCTAATGCATCTCATTTGAAACTCGTAGTATTTTTAAGCATTTCATTGCCTTTCAATGTGCTTGCAATTTAAAAACTTCCATCTTCCATTTCCATCTTCATCTGTATTTGTTATAGTTGCTGCTCACATAACTCAAAGTTCGAAAGGATAATCATATTTATGTAGGAATCATATAAACGTTTGGAAAGTGTAAAAGTTCAAATATTTTGGAGAAAAATTGAGAAATAGATTGAAATTTGAATTTTATTATTGAAAAAGAGAATTTTATTATTGGCGAAATCAAAAGGCGTTTTACCTTTTTTTTAAAGAGAAATAAAGAGAATAAAAACTTTATCAATTTTTTAAGTAATTTTGATTAAATTATTGATCTAGCAACTCCCCGCATTTGATCAGAAACATCAAGATTTTAGCTTAAACCCTATTTATGATTTAATCATGATATACATGAATAACGATTGCTTTAAAGTTTCGAACATTTGGATGAGGAAAATTTTATGAGAAATTCTGAAATTCTAAACAAGTTATTGAATGAGTTAATCCTTGTTAATTTAAACCAAAAAGGACCAATTTTGTAATAGGAGAACTGATTAAATTTGTATTTTGAATTGGTGAAACAACGATTAGTTTAAAAACATTGAAAATAATTTTATCAAAATTACGAAATGTTTTTTTTTTTTTTTTTGCGGCATTATTAATGTGGCACGAATATTTGTGAATATTCTTAACATTGACAACATTTTAGTATTTAAATTAAACTTACAAGTTTTGATCAACTTAATATAAATAAAATATGAGAATACTTAGCTTTAACGTTTTCCGAATACCAAACATCAATACATGATTTCGAAGGTTTCATCCCCGATAAGTATGAGTGGCCGACAGTATTCCAGGAAGACAGGACAAATAAACTTCGGAAATGAGTGTTTGAGATGTCTTGAAAATTTATCCATCTTTTAGGGCTGATACCGGAAAACCTTTGGTTTTGACTTGAAATTAACTTCAGCAACACTTTAACTAGGTTTGAACTGAAATTTGAACGGTCTCGAAAATTTTCTTCAAAAGCTAAACACGTCCGTCATCGACGGCCACAGCCTACCGTGTCCGAAATTGAATTTTTGATATTTAAAAACATAAAAAGTCAAATCCTTTCGCAGTCTTCAACAAAGTTGTTCAGTGAGTTATGATCTTTAATATCAAATACTCAATTACTATCTTGAATGATGTCATAAATAGTTGTTATCTTATTAATTTCAATTTTTAAAAATTGTAGAAATTAATTTTTCTCAACGTTGTATTTCTAAAACAAGAACATCCAGACAAGATCTGGATTCATGAATGAATAGTAGTATTTAGTGTAAAGATTTATGGAGCATAAAAATACTAAATGATAAAAGTGTTTAGTGTGAATAACACAATAAAGTCGCAGTGGGCAGAAAATATCATGTTTTAAAAATTACGATATCAGCAAAATAGTAATTTTACAATATTCGTTAAAAAAAATAGTATTAAAAGCTTAGAAAAAATATCGGTATTTATACCGATTTTTGGAATTTTCATACCGAATACCGATTTTTTCGGACTCGAAAATACCGATTTTAATGTGGCATCACTGACCTAGAGGCAACGAATACGAATGCGTACATGCGAAATCAGTTTGAATCGTACTCTCGTACGGTGTGGTCGCATTAATCTCCGTGTTTTTTTATATGCGTGCTTTCAATTGTAGCAGTCGACTTCGCTCGCAGGCAGGCAGACACGCGTCTCGAAGAGAAACATACAAACACGATTCGGGTTGTTTTCGTGTGTTTCTCTGGAGGGCGTGTCTTAGATTATTTCGTGTCACTCACCCAAGGCACGCGTATGGTGTGTTCCTCTCTGCCGATTAGATGATGCAAAATCGCAAGAGAGATCGATGCGATCCCTCTGTCGATTTGAGTTACCTCTCTGCCGATTCATGTTTACTGGGATGTATGGATGAGACGCCTGCTGATATCATTGTACTCAGAACATCAGAGTAACGACTACTCAGAAAACGTGAAATTTAGGACTCAGAGAATTCAATCGCATGGCGGCGACAACTCAGTAAATGTCGATCAGTTTGAACAAGACTTTCGCGATATTAGTCAACAAATCTGTCGAAAACTGAATTATCTTGGTAAATATTAGTTTTAAATCAGCAACTGGCAATATTCATACCATTTGATGCTATTACAGGGTGCAGAAGTGAAATTTATTAGGATAACCATTCTCGGAGGTGCATTGGAAAATAAAAGGTATTTGAAAAACATTATACATATATCTTTAAGTCTTCGAAATTTGAGAAGTTTATAAATTAGTTATTAATTTTCAGAACCCGCCACAATTTCAACTAAGTATGGCAGAATGGACCCTGGGAACGACAAACAGTGCCGGAAAGAATTTGATGATTGAGTGATTCTATTACATGAATTTTAATTATGAAAAAAGAATTGTTGGTGCTGTTTTTTTTTAATTTTTTGGTCAAATCAGCCAATCAGCCATTTTCCTATCCTTTTACATTAATTTTTACCATTCCACCAAAAAAAAACCGGCCGAAATTCGCTTCTGAATGATTCGCGCATTCTGAGTAACCCCGGCTCAGTTGTCGCGAAAAGGGCTGTACAGTCAGATCTGAGTAAAGGCCGTTTAGTCAGAACTGAGTAGGTGCGGTTTTGGCGACAACTGAGTTCTTGAATTTAAAACTATCAAAATCAAGATAATTAAGTAAAATATTGTTACCCGAAAGTTTTTCTGAGACCAAATTATGATTAAAATTATGAAAATATATTTCACTTATGAGGATTTTATAGTAATAATAAATTACATTAGAATTATGAAACTAAGATTATTCGTTTAAACTTGAAATCAGTTATGCTTCAAATTTCATACAATGCATGAACAAATAGTGCTGTTTACCTTGCTTTGCGTTACATGCATATGTATATGAGCTCAGTTGTTCGCTCATTGTTGGTTGCAAAAAGTGAAATTTATTTTCAACTAGCTGATCCCATACGAACTCCTTTTCGCTTTCAAATCGGAATATGTCATGAACAGTTTGCATGAAAGTCAATTGCTAAGCATTTTCCAGATGCACTTTCGAATTCATTGTTAAGTTTTAACTGCATAAATATTGGACGATCACTTTTTCTGTCGTCTGCTACTTAATTCTAATCAGGAATCAATTGACCGGGCAAAAAAAACTCCCGTGTATAAATTTCGACACGATAGTTGCATAACAACGCAATATTGCCAAAAAGTTAAACCCCTCCCTTTCGGTGGCCTCTTATACAATCTTTGATATCAAAAATCGATTGCCATTCCCTCAAAACTCCCGTGTGAAAATTTCAAAGCAATCCATTGTATAATAACGTCAATATTACTAAAGACTGTGAAAAATTAATTTATATGAACGACCCCTTTCGTCGACCCCTGGCAAAACATTTGACATCTGAAATCGATTGCCCGTCCTCGAAAACTACCGTGTGCAAATTTTCATCCCGATCCGATGTATCATAAAGACGATATTGCAAAAATATTGAAAGGTTAATATGGACGACCCTTTTTGCCGGCCCTTACACTGAGTTTAATACCTAAAATCCATTGCTTGTCTTTAAAAAC
This sequence comes from Uranotaenia lowii, assembly GCF_029784155.1. Lineage (NCBI taxonomy): Eukaryota > Metazoa > Arthropoda > Insecta > Diptera > Culicidae > Uranotaenia > Uranotaenia lowii. The sequence continues at coordinate 241,383,922 of NC_073693.1, forward strand.
TCTCGTGTACCAATTTTCATCTGAATCCGATGTGTAATAACGACAATATCGCATCAACAATGAATAGTTAGTATGGACAACCCCTTTGGCCGATCCCTGATTTTAATTGGATAAGTGAAATCAATTGTTTGTCCCTAATAACTCCTATGTGCAATTTTTCTTCAAAATTCGATGTATAGGAACGTAAATATCACTAAGATATTTAAAAATGTATATGGACGACCCCTGACCCTGAATTTAATATCTGGAATCGATTGCTCGTCCTTCAAAACACTCATGTGCAAATTTTCATATCAATCCAATGTATAAAAACGTCAAATATAGTAAAAACACTGTACAGTTCATATAGACGACCCCTTTTGCCGACCCCTGACACCAAAATTCAATACCTGGAATCAATTCCTCATCTCTCAAAATCCCTGTGTGCAAATTTTTGTCACAATCCGACGAAAAATAACGTCAATATCGCGAAAACAATGTTTGTCTTGTATGGACGACCCCCTTTAAGGGGTCATCCAAAAATCTGTAAACATTTTTCATCATTCCTGGCCCTAATGAGCATCCATGCCAAATTTCAGCTCTCTAGCTCTTAAGATGGCTGAGTCTATAGAGGACAAACAAACAAACAAACCCACAGAAATTGCTTTTTATATATATAGATAGAATTCTTTCATAACTCTTAAAGTATGGTATAGTGTTTTTTTTGAATATTCGTGTGGTATCCTGACGAGCGAGGTAAAACTGCGAGAGTTTAGAGACAATAAATAGCGAGCATAATCGAGAGCAGGGCTCAGTCTAGAGAAGACCGGCAAGCTGTCCAGATGGAAATACCACATTGGCGATCCACCAGATGCACTATCCCTCTCAGAGAAAGAGAAGTCTTGATTCGGTTTGCTGTCTGGGAGGGGATACTGCTAGTGTGCTAGAACTGGAGTGCGAGAGGTGTAGCGAGATGTACATCAAAAGGTTTGAGAGGCGCTGCAAGAGGTTCGAGACGAGCTGCTAGAGGATTGAGGGGCGCTTCGTGAAGCACTACGAGAGGTGCGAGGAGCTTTGCGGAACGTGCTAGAGTTTTGAGAGAAGCCACGATGTGTGCGAAAGTTTTTTGTGTAACGTGGTGCGGTGCACAAAATCTTGTTGCGTGCAAAATGCTGCGGTCCGCATGTGCTGCTGTTAGAAAAGAAAAATAATTGAAAACACTCGCCAGGGTTAGGCCCAAGGCAGTGCTGTCATTTGTAGTCGGGTTAAGCCCAAGACGCAAATGATCGGAATGAAAACACTAGTCCGAGTTACGCTCAAGGCAGTGTTCAATTTGCAGTCGGGTTAAGCCCAAGGCGCAAGAGGAAGGATGAAGGAAAGAAGAAAAAAGCAAGATTAAGAGAAAAAAGATGATGGATAGAAAGGTGATGAGAAGATAAACTATGGAAAGATAAAAATAATGGAAAAAGAAAGAGAAAGAAAAAATAACAGGGAAGATAATGCTATGAGATAGATAGTGGAATGACAATGATAATCGAAAGGGATTAAGGTTTAAAGGTGTGAGCCATTTCTAACTAAGAATAAAGTTACAAAAAAATATGAAAAATGGAAAATGAATACGAAAAAGATAATGGAAGAAGAAAGATAACGAAAATAACACTGAAAAATTGGAGCGATGGCTGAAAACGAAAATCATTGTTAACGATTGAATGATAAAGGCACAATCATAAAGATTCTCGAGAATAGGAGATTTGTTAAAAAACTCCAGGAAATATTAAAGTATTAGAGTTGTACAGAACTATGATGAAAAGATGGATTGATAAGACGGAGATAGAAAGTACTGATAGAAGAGTAGTAATCATAATAATTTGCTAGATACGGTTTTAAAAAATGCCTGGATACAATAAGGCAGTTTATTGTGCAAGGGGAGGATGTGGTATCCCTGACGAGCGAGGTAAAACTGCGAGAGTTTAGAGACAATAAAAAGCGAGCATAATCGAGAGCAGGGCTCAGTCTAGAGAAGACCGGCAAGCTGTCCCAGATGGAAATACCACAATTCGCTTCACCGAAAAGTTGAAAAAAACAATTGTCGGTATTCTTTTGTTGTACTTTTCACTATTAATAAGCAAACTTAAGTAAATCTAGCATAATATTTGATTAGTTAACCATATTAAAAAAATCCGTATCGTAATCTTGTTTAATTATAGCATACATTTCCTCGCACTAAATAATAAACTTTTGTGTTCTCAGCAGGATTAAAATTTTGTTCGCGTTGAAGTTTCTTTGTTTTGTTTCCGGACGTGCTGAGAACACTAGCGTCCATTACCAGGGAGCTCAATTGAGCCTTTTGGTGTGGGGGAGTGTGGTGGGCCGCTACAAATAAAAAACCGTCTGCACTATTCGGTACATCTTTAATGATATCTATATTCAATTTCCTAAAAAATACTTAAAATACTACTTCTCAAACTAGAGGTGATGGACAAAATCTGATAAAAAATCAAAGTATCTATTCTATTTTTTATAATTAGGTTTCAAAGCAAGGCTCCAAAAACTTGCCAATGTTTTAATTTTTCCCAGGTGAGATAAAACTATCCCGTCATCACTCGACTATTTTTTCGGAAAATAGGCCATCGCTCAAGTTGAACATTCGGAAGATATTTTTTCTAATTTTAACCAACACGGCTGAATTTCAAGACTCACACCAATTATATCGCCGATACTGTTTATAGCTCATCTACACAATAATATTTAAAATTATGAGTAGACATTCAGCTCAATAATTTAAGTTAAAAAATCCACTCTGAGTTTGAAAGTTTGATTATATCAATTGCAATTGATAAGGATTTTTCATTGAAATATTGAGGTAGTATCAACTATCAGAAATAAAATCTATATTCCATACTTTTTTATTTAATTTAAAAATTATACATTATTTTTTTGGAAATACTGAGTGCGGGAAGAAAAAGTACGATTTTTCATATTTTTTTCCTAAATCATTCGTTGCAAATTTGTTAATATTTCATTCGATTCAGTTCTAATAAAATTAAAAATCTAGTATGAGAGCTTGAAATTCATAAAAAAAATCAAATAAAAATGAAGTTCCAGAACTTCATATCTAAGAATACGATTCTAATAATCTTATTTTAGAATTAAATGTAATGTGTTTTAAATTGATGGATTTATTTGTGATTCACCTGCAAGGTCTTACATTAAAGGTTTGTGCTTATTGTTATTGTTTTATAATTTAAAAATAATAATATTTTTATTTTAGGTACTGACAATTTTAATGCACAAAATGGTTGCTTGAGATGTACAACCGTAGGAGAATATTCTTATAATTCACATTGCAACTTTTCCTCTCAAACGATCAGTAGAAAAAGAACCGACATTGAATTTCGAGAAAAACTCTATGGATCACACCACAAAATAGATTCGCCTTTATTGCAACTTCCCATCGATATGATAACTGATTTTTCCGTTGGAGACTCCCTGCATCTGTAGCATTATAATTAAGTTTGTCTAGCTATTTTGTTTTGAGCGTGTAATGAGTGAGTCAAAAAGCCTACCAAAGATTGAGTGTTTAGAGTTTAGAGTGTAAACGTCAAACGCACACGCGGTACAAAAAAGGTAAACAAAGGAAAGCGAAAACAAAACAGCATCGTCCAAACGTTCTCAGCGGTTGTGTTCGCGATTGCATTTGCGCAATTCTTTCACCAGCAAAAAGTGGCCTGTAATCCGTTCGCATCGCAGAGCCGTAGCCAGTAGGAACGAGCTTAAGGAGCTACATTGCCAAAGGTGAGAAATAGCACGGGAGAACAGTAAAACAAATTCACTTTCGCCAAACCTTCAACACAGATTGCCAAGAGGAACGGCGCCGATTGCGAAGACGAGATTCTGGTGTAGAAAAGCGAGCGCAACAGAAACGAAGGTAAGGCTAGTATCATTTTCCGGAACGGCCTTTCTAAAAAAGTTGGATTTCACCGCAGATAGTCGCAGCGACCGGAACAATTGGAGCGAAAGAAATAGAGGACGGAAAGAAAGGTATCCGCAACAGCAAACAACACAAAAGGGTGAGTGAACCATTATAGACCCCTATGCCAACCAGTTCCGTCATGCATACAATTTTGTAGAGCCCAGTTCGAAGGCCAACGGCCTCCGCGACAGACGGTCGGAACAATAAATTACGCAGGAAAGACGGCCCCAATCGGGGTGAGTTGTTTGTTGATTGTGTGGGAGAAACAAATGTTAACAAGTGATTGATGGTCGACAGGGTCGTTTTTGGAGGACTAAATTCTCTTTTTTCGGGACTCGTTTTTGTGCCACTTCTGGCTTTTTCGAGTCTCGTTTTTGAGAACGGAATTCCCGACGCCGTGAAACTCCAACGATTTGGAGCCAGCCGGAAGCAGTCTACGGAGGTGCTCCGGGCAGTGGTGCGTGCCCGTGGAGCCGAGCAACCTGCCAGTGTTGCCAGATATTCCCGTGATCATCAGCTGTGATAAACCTGTGCCGTCCGATAGCTGTGATATGACTGTTGTGCGTTTGGGATGTAAAGTTTGTGAACTATGGTAGGAAACGGGCCCGTGAGTAGTTATTATGTAAGCTAGCCTAAGTTTTGAAAATGTCGTGTATTAGTAAATAATTATAACTGCTAGAAGTTTTGGGTTTTGAGCGTTTGTGTTTTGGGTTGTAGTTAGCCGTGCAGCACACACTGAAAGTCAGTGGTGCTTAACCTGTTTCACATCTCACAGATTTGGGGGTAGTGAAAAAGTGTTTGATTGGTTGGAGGGATGGGAAACTGGGGAATTTTAAAGCTAAATGGACTGCAAAGCAGATCTCTGATATATCTGGCTTACTCAAAAATTGTCGTTTACCCAGAGAAATGCCTAGATCTGTTAGAGGTCTAGAATGCTTAGGGTATTGGAAAGGATCAGAGTTTAGAAATTGTTTTTATTACCTATCTTTTATAATTTTAAAACCATTTTAAAGTGAATCCGTTTATGAACATTTCCTAATTTTGTTTGGCTCAATTGTGATAAATTCATTCATCCGTCTCATATAAAAATTTGTTAGATTTGGCTGAGTCAATGTTGGTAGAATATGTAGAAAGATTGTTCATAAATTGGTTCATCTGGTAGACGAGTCAGAAAATATGGAATTTTATCAAATTTTAGTACGTACCCACGATTTAAACAGGTACTAAGATCCGGTTATAAACCTTTGGCGCAAATAGCAAAACGGGATGAGTGAGTCCCAGTAAGTTGATGAAAGTGAATAAATCTACAAAGCCAGATAGTTTTCCTATCCTTAAGAACCAGATTTCAGACTTACATTACAAAACTACTTTTGACGATGAATCAAATGTTGAAGTGTATTCAAAAATTATTTTAGACAACTTTTGTTTGATAGATGATCCTGTAAATCGGTGGTTTTTGACTAAACGCAATGATGTTGTAGGAATGAGGTATTGTGTACATGTATATGGAGAGTGCCTCGAATCTAAGTACGACCGTTTTGATAAGCCAATACGATCTTCTTTCATAAATATTTTCTCTAGTGCCTAATGTAGTATCGCTGTAACATAAACTTTCTAATATATTTCGTGGTATTAATTGTTCTACTTAAAAAGTATTATATGAAAGTGTGCATAGGTTTTAGAAGTATCTAGGCAGTCGAGGAGTTTCCTGAGTGGTCTTTAGTCGATACTACATTTTGGCGACGAGGAGAAAAAAAATTCAAGGAGATACATTTTTAGACTTCAAAACCAAACAAAATTTAATAAAAGAAGATTTCAAAGGTCTGAGGGAATCGATTTACGGTACGTGATTTGCTCTCAAAAATATTGGCCAGTTCAGATCATTGTTATTGCGGTGAACAATGATTGAATCTCGGGTGAGTAATGATTAGTAAATAAAACAGCATTAGATGTATTGAACCGAATCCTAGGTGATGTAGAGCTTTGATGTGTAGTTACAAACGAATTAGATATTTGAAATATTTAATTTTTTGTTGTAGAAATTACACCAGTATACGATTGATGGCATCATGTCGTTATTGTTGTGGTCTGAGACTGAGATCCTGTTTTTCGGAAGATCTCGTGGTTTGGTACAAGTGTACTAAGTGAGGTGGGTTATGAAACACTCGCTTAGACGCGAATTGTAATTGTCTGGTATCAGGAGTAGAAATGGACCAGGCACTTAAATGTGCAGTTTGAAGGCTGGTTCCATTCTGCCTAGGCAGGTTAAACGAGAAATGTTTTGTTGATTGATAGTATCGAAGTAGAAATGGATCATGGTGCTTAAATGCACAATGAGAAGTCTGATTCCATTCTGCCGAAAAGCAGGTGAAAAACTAGATAGTTCAGAAGTAGAAATGGATCAGGTGCTTAAATGCGACATTAGAAGTCTGATTCCATTCTGCCGAAAAGCAGGTGAAAAACTATTTTTATAAATTGTTATGTAGTTGTTTGCTCATTATGATTTTGAACTTCAAGCGAGGTTCAAGAGACCGCATAGTTGAAATGAACTTGTAAATAAGACAGTGGCAAGAATTATGAAATGCATTACTAGCTTAAATGCTGTGGAAAAAAAAACAGAAAGTAAATTTAAGATCAGTTTTAATATAAAACGTCTGTATAGTATGGCGGCTTTATTCGAAAAAAAGGGAAATAGTGGAGCTATTATATAAATTGAGTATTGAAATGCTTAAGTACAAGAAATCGCATTATGAGCTAGAAATAGTAGATCGCAAGTTAGATGAAATTAAAAACAAAAAAAAGAAAGAAAGTAAATGTAGTATCGCTGTAACAATAAACTTTCTAATATATTTCGTTGGTATTAATTGGTTCTACTTAAAAAAGTATTATATGAAAGTGTGCATAGGTTTTAGAAGTATCTAGGCAGTCGAGGAGTTTCCTGAGTGGTCTTTAGTCGATACTACACCTAATAGCTCTTTAAGACCAATACAATCCTTCAAAATAAGTCACATCAAATGCAAAATTATACAGTAGAGTTAAACGATAATTTCAGATATGCTTTCGTTCCTATGATTCATTTGCTTTAATTTGATGTCAATAAAATTTATAGAAATAAAAACATTTTTTATTTTAAGTTAATATCATGTTTCTTTTAATACATTACAAAGAAAAGATTTTCTATTCTTCTGTATTTCTAAAGTATCGCAGTAAGCATTTTCGAATCAAACATCAAAACAATGATAGGTATTATCAAAAACTAAAAGAAAAATAAGTATACGTTGTCAATATTATCTCTGTTCATGTTCTCAGAGTAATTCGAGTATCAGACGGAAGACTGAAAATTTCGGGTTCGATTATAGTGTTATAATCTATTTCCATTTGTCCGTTGCCCTGCAAAAGGGATTGATATAAGAAAATATTTAAAAAGGGCAGTTGCCACTAAAATTCAAGAAAATAGTAGTCAAAAAGAGGTTACAAATGAAAACTTATCGTATGAAGAATAGACTCTTGTGTGATCCTCGGAAGTCAACAGCTGTTTAGCAGCAGCGTTAAAGTCAGGTGATGTAGAGTTATTTTCATGAATTGTTTGATGGTTCATGCTTTGTTTTCGTTTCCGTATCAGCTTGTTCCTCCATTGCCTCCATTGCTCGTTCAGCTTCCTTGCGGGTTGGAAGTTCCCGTTTTCGGACACAATTTATCGATTCCATTCAGCTGCGGGTACCGAACATTCCTGTTGCTCCAGCTTAGCCACTAAATGTTTTTTTAGGCCATCGAAGAATTTTCTCCTTTTTCCAACCGCTAGGACAACGCAGAGGCAATTTTCTCCTCCTTCGATAGTCTGCACGACTTTGAAAGGCATTCTGCGGAACAGTGAGGCATTTAATTTTGATCCTAATGCACTTAAAATAAAATTTTGACTTACCTGCAGATTCGACAAAACTTTGATCGGATACAAAAAGTAATTTGGTCAGCGAATTTTGGTTTTTTTAGACAATCGACCAACACTGGGAAAAATCAATAAGCATTTTATCAAGTCAATAAACACTAAGATGCGTCTTCACAAATGACAGCAAGTCTTGATTAAGAATCGATAGTATTTCTCAAGAAAAACAATTCTTCTAAGCCTATTTATTAAGAATATAAGTATTTATAGTTGAATTGCCATTTCTAGATAGGAAACGAGAATGATAGATTATTGTTTTTTTTTTAATTTTCACATTGAATTTTTATCGTCAGAACTCGAAGAACGTTGTATTTAAATTTTTGTTTAATATCAACTCATATCAAAAAATCAATTTGAAGCAATTAACGATTACAAGAAAGCTATATGAATATAGGTATTCAAAATTCAAGCTATCTTTTCTTTATATTACAAAAGGGTTTTAATTATTCCCTTGTTTTTTTGCTCCACTGAAAATTTATAAATTTCCATTCATGCATTCAAAAGTTGCATTTTTTCGAATACATTCCTTATATTTATCATAACCCTTAGTTCTCTCGTTGAATTTCGTTGGAAATTTCTGTTTGAATTTTTTTCCTATTTTAACATTCCAGTCATCACATGCAAGCTTTTAATTTTTGATATTTCAAGTATTCGCTATTATTTCATACGATGATCCTATTGGATTGCTCATCATTGAAAACTTAAACTATAATTCTGGACTTTCAATTCTGAATTCTGAGTCTGAAACTTAATGTCATCCTAATTGTTTCATCAGAGCAGAAGGAACGTGCTACGTGTGTTGCACATCAGAGCAGGAGTGGCAGAATAAAATTCATTTGACTCCTCCTTCTTCGAACGACGGCAACGAGTCTGCAAAAACTGTTCCCTGTTAGTTTTTGCAGATCCTTTTTTTCCCGTTCATCGATCACGTGCTACAAGGCGCAAAGAGACAAATCATTTGCAGCTTTTTGCAAAGAATTCTTCGGCAGATTTCGGTTTCTCGCTTGGAAAAACATCTTGAAATCCGATTGTTTA
>NC_073693.1:241393351-241423878 GCF_029784155.1 Uranotaenia lowii
TGGGAGGGTTCTTGTCCTTGGGAACCACCTGCACGTTGTTGGCGGCGTACCACTCCATGGCCTTTTTACCGTAATGGCAAGATGCCAAATTCGGCCAAAACAGTACGGAACAACCGTGTTTCTTCAGGAAAGGCAGCAGACGTTTATTCAAACACTCTTTCATGTAAATTTCTTGGTTGACAGCCCCGGAAGCTATGAAAATGCTGCTTTTCAAGCCACAGGTACAGATGGCTTGCCAAACCAGATATTTCTTTGCAAACTTTGACAGTTTCATGGTCTTGAAAATATCTGCTACCTTTCCCCTTCCTTTTGCCGTATAAAACTCCTGTCCCGGAAACTGCTTGTTAGTCGGCTTTGACGTAGGTTTCGTTCGTCCATTTACCACGCAGTCAAACTTCGTCAGCATCGTCGTGTACAGCCCCCGGAATCGCGCTTTGGCCGTCGTATTTTGTTTATCATTGCGATTTGGAGTCACTACCTTCTTGTAAGTCGATAGTCCGGCTCGTTTTTTGGCTCGATGCACGGTTGTAGACGATACACCCAGCTTATTTGCGGCATCTCGGAGAGAGAGGTTAGGGTTTCGCTTGAAACTATCGGCAACTCTCTTTGTCGTCTCAGCGGCTTCCGGTTTTCGCTTTTAGCGATTTTGCCAGCTTTGCGTGCGAGTAGCTCGGATTTTCGCGATGCGCGAGCAAAATTTTGATACGCTGCTGTTCTTCCTTGGACGGCATTTTGACACTGAAGAGTGAACTCCAAAATCAAAATAGGAGCAACATTCTACACACACACACACCTTCAAAATGAGGGGTGTTCAGGTTTTTTAAATGTAAAATTGAAAGAAATACGTCAAGTTGATATTTACCAAATTTTGACCGTATCACCCTTTATATCGTATACTCAACTCCGCTTATAAAAAAGCCAGTGAACGTGTTACCATAACTACCAACTTCGCGTACAACGTAACCTCAAGTCATGCTCAAAATCGTTTTGGAAAACATGTAAGGGGCCGTTTCAGATACCACGTGTACAGAAAAATGAGATTTTTGACCCCCTCCTCCCCCTCCGTGGACAAGCGTGGACATTTGGCAAACCCCTATCCCCCTCCCCGGATGTCCACGTGGACAAATTTGAAAAAGTTTTTATTATAAATACCTATAATTTAACAGTTAGAAAACACCACTTTTTGCCTTTTTGTTATAGAAATGGCTGATTTTGTAAAACCGAATAAGAATTTCCTGATATAAAAAAATATAAAAATTTTAAATTTCTTATTTATTATATTTATCACTTGCTTTCAAGTAGCTACTTATTGTTTAAACTTAAACTGGAAAGGTATGCCACCTTTTAGACTTTGATTTAAACATCTTAATATTTATTCACCTTCAGAAAATATTTTGAAAGTAAGTATGTCCACGTGGACATGACCCAAACCCCTACCCCCCTCTCCGTGGACAAGCGTGGACATTTCCATACCCCCCTTCCTCCCCTAAGTTGTCCACGTGGTATGTGAACGGCCCCTAATACCTTCAAACATGTTTCTGGATGTGCATTACGGCGAACTCTGATCGTGGAATCTGGGATCTCTTCGCCTAATAATTTTCTGGTATCTTTAATTCAGCTTCAACATCCCCAGAACATTTCGCCATTGGCTTTTCATTAAATGGTTTGAAATCGATGAGGCAATCATCTCTAAAGCAGCAACGAGGCTCAAGAATTCCTTTTCTACAGGCGTGGGCGGGATATCAGCTGCTTTTTTGAAAAATTTCGCTTGACACAGGTACCTTCCCCCCAATGAGCGGAAGGGTAATTTTAATTTGATAAATTATTCATCACATTTCATCTCTTTGTTTCTCAACATCATTCATCTTATTCCAATCCTCCATCCGTCTACAATCCTTAAACTCTTAAAATATTCTCTCTCAAAGAACACAACATTTCACCGATATAGTCGATAAAACAATTTCATAAAAATAAATGTACTCTTCATTTTAATAGTACATTATTTTAACAATTAAAATTATTGAAAAAAGATCTTTTTTTTTGCAATAAATATATTTCCATAAAAAAAATCCCAACGTTTTCATTTTTTAAATCAGTAGAGGATTAGCTTTGTTTGCAGAAAAATGTGAAAAAGCAACAGTAAAATTTTCAACATATATTTTTATGTTGAGTCAATTTCACGGGGTAAAATTCTAAAAATTAGATAGCTGTTCCGGTTAATAATAGAGCTATAACGTATTTTGTAATGCTTGCTTGGAAACAACCCCTGTTTCAGGAAATCAAATCTTATAAATTCCTTCAAACACATGCTAAGATAAAACTAATTTTAAGGATTACCTAGTTATTCTAAATTCAAAGAAACAACACACTTGAAAAAAAAAATCCTCAATAGATGTATGTAAAAAATGTAAATATTTGTAACATCATTGAAGTACGTTTATGAGCTTTCGATATCAAAGATTTGAATTCTATTTGCAACTTTGTGGAAGACTTCAATTTTTTTTGACTTATGCTTTTAAAAAAATATTTGATTTATTTTAATAAAACAATATTCCCAAATTTCCATAAATTCGTCAATATAAGTCAAATTAGCTTTCAACCCCCCGGGCAAACGGAAGAACGAAAATTTGGTGCTGAAATAAGCTGAACATAATCAATATTATTGGAATAATTATGTTATTTTGACATGGGTCTTTTTTAACATTCAAATTCAAGGATTTTTTTTTTCTTAAATGCGTCACTCAAAACACAAATATGTATATTATGAGGAAAGTACCATACAATGTTGAATTATTTCAATAATCTTGAAGAATTTACATAGTGTCTTCTATTGACATAAACACACCATTATGAAAAAAGGAAAAAAAATCACTTATTTTTTCTAAATTTTATATTAATTTTCGTCACGGATCAGGATCGAAATCAGTTCATTCGAAATTTTCGCAAATTTTCAAAAGATCTCAACATATTCCAGCTTTAAAAAGTATAATTTGAAATTTTGTGGATAAATTATGACCAGTGATCGAAAAAAGCTAATTTTCCAAACAGTGCGTTTGACATTAGATGGTATCCTATTTAACTTAGCAAATTTTCAGCGATATCAAATTTATTATTATTAAGCTACAAAAAACATCGTGTCGTGCATACAGATGATTGTCTTTCTACATTTCCATTCCATGCGAAATTTCAGTTTAATTTACTTGCTTTTATATGATTGATAGTTTTTTTAAACAATTGTAATGATGTGCGATACTTAAACAAATTTTAAGAGACTTTTTGAATTTATCGTCTCATTCTTCGAGGCAGTTTTGAATTCTAGGTTCCGGTAAATTAGTGATTTCTTTCAATTTAGAGGTAGTTAAAGAGAAATCAGAAAGTAGTTAAAAATTTAAAAACTTTCGATATTCTTCTTACACATTTTTGAACTGTTGAATTCTGACTTGGAAATTGAATTTTAAATTTTGGGTTGAATCCCTGATCTTAGAACCAAAACTGAATTTCGGTTTCCTTTCGTTAATTTTCCCGATTTTGGGTCTGAATTCCGGGTTTTCCCGGTTCGATTTTCAATTCCCGGTTTTTTTCCGGTTTTCCCGGTTTTGTGGGCACCCTGTAAATGCGATCGACCTCACCGCGAGAAAACCTCCGACGCGCTACATTTGCAAGAGACCTTTGGTAGCTTTCCGAGTCTATCACGAAGCGTGACGAACGGGAGCGCAGGCTCCCAGTTAAGTTCCTTGATTTCAGCTAAAACTAGCTTCATTTAGAGTTGGAACAAACTTTTGCTCATATTGTTGCGCTCCTGGTGGACGGATTTGGAAGCTCTTGGCGCCCACGTATCGGGAATTTTGTCAGCTTCACGTATGTATTTTTGACATTCTGCAAATCGACTGTACTCAGAGATGCCAATGTGCCTGATTTTTCAGGCATTGCCTGATTTTTCGGGGCTCTGCCTGATAACCTGAAAAGCCATTGAATTTCCCTGATTTTTGAAAACATCCCTGATTTTGCCTGATTTTTGCGAATGTCATGAATAATGGGTAGAAGGAACTTGAGTAGGTACCATAGCTGAAGTGAAAAAGTGAAAATGGGGCTGAATAAAAGCAATCGAAAGATTCCCGTTAATCTTATATATAAAAATGGAGGCGTTTTCCTTGTAACACCATCACGTATGAATGGTCGGTCGGAATGAGTGAAATTTGGTATCCGAGGGTTTTTCGGGCCAGAGATGGTTTGTATAATAGTTTCAAGAATCTCACTTTTTATGGAAGGAGGGTCCCCATACAAAATTATCTCTTTTCCTCATCTTCTTATATATAAAAATGTAGATTAACTGGTTAATCGCCGCGATGAATTGTTTGGTGTTATCATCGACTTTTTTCGGCGAAAATAAAAACGAAATTACTTGCCAGTTGGTCCAAACGTTTCGAGCTACTTTTGGCGTTTCGCTCCTCCTCAGTGGACCTTAAAATTAATTTTATTAATAGTATAATTTTCCATTTTACAAGAACTTATTATCTTACTTTATCTAGCGATCGTCGTACTGTTAGTCTAATGTGAACTATAGAGAAGGAACACTAAGAACAGTACAGAATATTTTAAAGATAAATAACTATCCTCAACAACTTGTTGTTACAAAAATTATAAAAGAACGAACCCACAAAATGTACAACAGTCTGAGTGAAACAAAAAATGAGCAACCCAAAAATTTTATTACAATTCCATACTGTGCAGGTCTAGGTGAGAAACTAGCCAGATATTTTAAACAATACGATATTAATGTAGCCTTCCAATCTTTAAACAAAGTTAAGAACACTATTTTTACAAAAACTAAAGACAAAATACCAAAAGATAAAACAGCAAATGTGGTTTATAACATAAAATGTGGAGGATGTGAAAAATCCTACATTGGAGAAACAAGTCAATTCTTACAAAAAAGATTGGAACAACATAAAAACGATGTTAAAAACAAAAAAATAGGAGGAACCGGACTTGCACAACATAGTATCGAGCACGGTCATGTTTTTGATTTTAAAAATACCAAAATTTTAGAAAAAGTCTCGAAGTACAACACCAGAATCTGTGCAGAAATGTTTCACATTAAAATTAGGGGCGACAGCGACGTTGTTAACAAACAGAAAGATTCAATTAACTTCAAATCAGCATACAACTCCATTTTACCAAAGATCAAGACACTGACAGATCAATGTAAACATAACATCAAAAACAAACAACAGACAGCGAATAACAGTACGACGATCGCTAGATAAAGTAAGATAATAAGTTCTTGTAAAATGGAAAATTATACTATTAATAAAATTAATTTTAAGGTCCACTGAGGAGGAGCGAAACGCCAAAAGTAGCTCGAAACGTTTGGACCAACTGGCAAGTAATTTCGTTTTTATTTTCGCCGAAAAAAGTCGATGATAACACCAAACAATATATAAAAATGGAGGCGTTTTCTTTGTAACACGATCACGTATGAATGGTCGATCGGAATGAAGTGAAATTTGGTATCCGAGGGTTTTTCGGGCCAGAGATGGTTTGTATAATAGTTTCAAGAATCTCACTTTTTATGGAAGGGGGTTTCTAAACAAAATCAACTAGAAACGGGACAAAACTCGAACAACTTGAAGACGATTTTCATGAAACTGATTCACGAGCACGAAGAAGTTAAAGAACTCCAAACATTTTCCAACGATTTATTAAGCAACGGGTAAAACGAAGTTTACCGGGTCAGCTAGTTCTTATTTAAAAAAAAAGGAATTTAAATGGAATCTTTCGATTGCTTGATGAAGTAGAATTATTCAACCAAGTAGAAGGCTCACAACACATATTAGAGTGAAAATGTGGAGCGATGATAAAAAAAAAGGTCACACTTTGAGCGAAATGTCCGTTACTTTAACGCTGCCTGATTTTTATTTCACCTGTTCCCTGATTTTTGAAAAAACATGTTGGCAACCCTGACTGTACTTTGTAAACAATCAACATGGAAGCCAAAAAAAGGGAAAAAAGTTATTTGGAAAATCCATTGTGGTCTGCATCGAGGCAAGCTAAACAGCTGAAATTGCCCAGAAATACCGTATGGCGCGTTATCAAACGGTATAAGGAAACATTGACGACGATTCGAAAGCCTCAAGCCAATCCTTTGGGTGGACCTGTCGACCGGAAACTGCGTGATAAGATTTTGAAGACGAAGGGTGTCTTCTGATGGACGATGAAACCTAGGTCAAGGCAATCCCAGGTCAACAATTTTACAAAGGCAAAGGCTCGGAGGATGTTCCAGTCAAATTTCAATTTGTTTTTGCCGACAAATTTGCACGAAAATTTATGATTTTGTAGCGCATTTGCAGCTGTGGCAAAAACCGAAAAAAATCCTTAAAAATAAAACAATGACGTCAGAACTGTACCAAAAAGAGTGTCTCCAAAAACGAATTTTTCCATTCATTCAATCCTACGACCATCCCGTAATGTTTTGATCAGATTTGGCAAGCGGTCCTTACAGCAATGTCGTTCAAAAATGGTATGAAGAAAAAAGGATCCAGTTAGTTCCGAAAAACCTTAACCGACCCAAGTGCCCTCACCGCCTAATGAACCGTGGTACAGGAAAAATTATGGAATTTCTTCGAAACCGTGACGAGTAATTTAATTTTATAAATATTTTTTTTCTAAAAAGTATGAAGAAAAAGCTACATTTGTATAAAAAAGATTTTGAATTGAATTCAATAAATAAATAACTGAAATACAGGCAATTGTTTTTGTTTCAATTCTTCCTGAAGCAAGCTTTAATCTTACGCTAGGAGGGATAAATTATAATATCTTCGAAAAAAATCAACACATGTTAAGAACAACTTCCCTGGTATAAATTCGACATTCCTAAATGAGCCTAACACGTATGATAAGATCATAGGTCGACCACACGAGTCAAACGGGATGAATTCAGACAGAAAGAACAACATGCTTCATCCCTGCAAACATCATTTCGATCGAGGTACAATTCTTGCTAGAGTGGAGAAAATTTATCCAATTGAATCTGATAGAAAGCTCGTCAACATTTATTTAAAAATCCCAGGAAAACAGCTTTAACTGTATAAACAAAGGATTATAAAATAAAAATTTTATTAAAGCCTGTTTAATGTACTTCACCATAGTAGACATCCATATTTTTAAATCTTGCAAGCTTCAATTTCCAAATAACATGATAAAAAGATTTATCATAATCCTTCAAATTGTTTCTTCCAGCCATCGAAGAAAAATTAAATAAGTAGTTATTTATCAATTTACGTGCCACGTAAATACTAGGAGCTCCTTCTACAATTTGTGGGACCAGCATCGTGCGCAAAACCACTTTGTAAACAGTGCCACCACTTTTACTGCTGCCGGCATCTAAATGTGCCAAGAACTATTGTTTAACTTATGACTTTCCTGGGACAACAACACATGCACAAGGTAGTAGATGCACTTAGCCATCCAATGGTTGATGGCGATGGCCTTCTCTTCAGGTCAGCCAGCAGTACAATCATGCGAAAAATATCGAGCAATGAATGAGTGCAAAAAAACGATACCTATTTGAATTTCGTCACGATTTCTATGGGGTATGGGCGTTTGAATTGCCCACGTGGTTTGTCAAACATAAGACCATGATTTTAAGGTAATTTGCAAACGAGCATGAGCTGAATCCAGGGTAGAATTTCTCGTCGAACACATTGCTGATAAACGGGCTTTCTCATTTGTCAAACAATCGATTCGTGTATGGAGCTCGAAACAAATTCGCAAAGCCTACAATAATACAGCGCATGCATGCATAGCGCATAAGCAATGTTGGCGAACGAAGGCAGAGAAAAAAACGAAGTTCCAACAAAGCAGTGGAAATAGGTCACCACGCCACCACGATAAGGCACCCAACCAACAAAGTGTGTCAATTTCACACCCCGAAAGGCTTCTAAAGGAGGCCAAATGATGTGACAATAATTACTGACGTATGTATGGTACGGGGGGAGGGGTGCTTCCTTACCTTGGCCGTACTCCGTCCGTCGTCCATTTCCAGCGGAAGATCCTCCTCGCCTTCGCTGTCCTGATCACTTTCGCCCACCACATCCTCGATGTCATCACAGTCTGAATCTATTTCGTCTATCTGCTGCTGTTGCTGGGCTTGCTGCTGTTGGTGCTGTTGCAGGTGCTGCAGATGATGATGGCCTCCGCCGCCGCCTCCACTTCCTTGCAGGTATGCTAGCTGCAGCGGGGAAGGTGTGCCGGGTGGGTGATGCTGGAACGGTATCGCCAGATTGTCCAGATCCGGCGGCAGCGGGACTGTGTGAAGCCGGCATAACTCTCGTAATAGTATATCAACCTGTTGGCGAAGGAAAAAAAACAGTAAAATTACAGTCATTTGGATAATGCGATGCGTGGATGTGCAATTGTAATTCAGATTTCTCGGTGAAGAAATCTTCTAAATTAAAAATTATGGCAAAAATGGCGATCATTCAGCTGTTGACTTGATAAGGGTAGAAAAATCCGCCTAAAATTGGGGGTGGCTGTCTGACGTCCCAATAAAAACCTTTTCCCCTGGAGGGGAATACCCGTGGAATGGAGTGGTCTGCGTCGGTGCGTGTAGGATGACGTATTTGTCGTTATGTGGAGACCCGCGCGTGTGTTGGTGATAAGAAGTCGAACCTCGAGTTTTTAGACGAAAGGTCAGGCCTCCAAGAGGACAGGTTTGTTTGTTGAACCCCGTGTCTTTATGATGAGAGATCACACCTTGAGTTGATTACTAAGTCTCAATACACTTAAAAATTTTTTTCGGAAACCATCTCTCGAAACGTCGAAGTCGAAGTGCTCAGAATGTTTTCATAACACCAATGATAGCGCTATTAGCTCCGTAATTGTTCAATCGAAGGGAAATATACAATCGAAGATCTTGGTTTCTAAGTCCACGGGGTTACACACTTAGTCTTCCATTAGCGTGGGGCATGAGATCGGCAACGAAGGACGAAGTTTCTGCGGGCTTGAAGAGCGTCCATGGCCATAAGACGGAATCGATGTTCATAGCTTGGCAAGTGAAACGGGTCTCGCCAAGGCAGGTGCCTAAGGGCTCCATTCTGGTAGTAGGAACACCAAACAGCTGATGCGTAGAGCGAACAATACTGCAATACAAACTTTTCAGACAATACACATCCTTGAAGTCCTTGGACAATCGAAATAAGAATTCAAGAATTCTGGAGGCTTTGTCGACATCGTATTTTCTGTGTGTCGTGTATTCCAGCTTCCGGTTTAGAATTACGCCCAGATCATTGATGTGTTCTACGCGTGTGATTGGCTCATCTCCGAAGGATTACTCAATATCGTCCTGGCCGTTGATGTTGTGAAATAGATTTAGGTCGTCAGCGTAGCATAGCTTTGGGAGTCAAGGAGTGAGAGCTCATCGTTGAAGTAGATTAAGAAGATAATCGGTTCAAAATGGCTTCCCTGAGGCACACCAGAAGAAGAAGCGCACTGTCTGGAGAAAGAGTCTCCCGTGCGAACTATTAATTTACGTCTAAATAGGTAGGTAGCTCCGGAGCCATCCAAGAATGCAGAAGTATTTCTGAAAGGGATTACGTCCTTGAGTATGACCTCATACCCTTTAAGGCTAGTTTAATGACAGTCCGAGGTAAGAAAAAAGATCTGAGGCCCCAGGTGGAGTTTAGGGAGTAAGAGGTTGTTACCGATTCAAGAAGTTGTTTGCATTCGGTACAAATTCAATGGTGTCATGTTTGTTTTGCGCGTATTTAAGAATTTAATTTTTGTTAGTTTGATTATTGTTAGTTTTGGCTCATTATATATTTAAATTTCAATTAGCTATAAAACCAGTTTGCCTAATATGCTTGAAGCGAGGTTGACCGTCAAATGACAGGTGAAGAAAAGAGCGGGAACCCTGGGCTTATGAGTGAACCGAAGCCATCTGCTCGTTCACTTAATTTGGAACACGGAAACAAGTAAGACGTACTCAAAAAAAAACCCTCACCGTAAACGCTGTGTAGTTTAGTTCGGAGTGGTGTGCGGAGTGTCCGGTCAAGTGTGCCGAAGCAAAGGGAGCAACCGTGGCCAGGAATAAGTGAGAGCCGTTTTACACTTCCACCAACTGGTGTAACTCGGTAGATGCCCGGTGAAATCCCCAACCGTCCTGGAAAGCGTTACGCTGTTTCCAAACGCTTTGCTAGGTAACATAGTGTTCCGGCCGCAGTGCTATTACCACCAGTAGCAGCTCCGAGCGACGCCCCTGTTGGGCGATGTAATATTCCGGGTAAGACCCGTCAACTCCATCGGACCCGCGGCCAACATCTCTATTGCCGGGGTGCCGGTTTATCGGTCTGGTGATCGGTAAACAAACCACCTACAATCCCGATCCAGCCACCGAGAGCAACCAAATTGGAGCCAGATCTACCCACGATTCTGGCCGACTGATAGAAGTCGACGAGCTCCTGATTGCAGGGATGGCCATCCCAGGTTCGGACGAGATTCCTCGCTAAAGGCTGAAAATGGCAAGTCTGAATAAAATGTAAAAACTTATTTCACTTCTCTTATAATTAGATTCTGTGTAATGAGCTCTAGAGAATTTGTCTTGTACGATTGTTTTTGTCCGCTTTGTTGGCAGCGATTGGTCGTTTCCATCCTCCCTGAGAACGTGCGCCGACCCTGAGAGTAAGTATTCGAGTTGAGCTGGCCGGAAGTGGATGATCAAGTCATTAGCTTTCAAGGTATACGTGGATTAAATCATGAGTCTTCCCATTGCATCCATGGTCTCTAAGTAGCAAACTAGGGTGACGCGGTGGCTCGCTGGGCCTTGGAATGCAATCCGTAAACCTAGATTTACCACCTGGGTAATCAGCTAATAAAAATGGTAGCTTGCCCAACAACAAGCTAAGTCGGTAGATTCCATCAAAGCGGCTTGAGCTATTCCGAGTTACAGTTCCCAACCAACTGTGAAAGAGTGAAGAGGAGGTTAAAGACTGTCGAAAGTGATGATCCTTGTTATCACGGATAACCAGTCTATCGTTAGCCTTCTGAACTCAGTGGGAGGTCAACAGAGGACAGGAGATGGCTACAAAAAAGTGTGCCCACAACAAGGAAGCGTTCATCTGGACTAATTAAGCTTCCAGTTGCAGCAGTGAACGCAGCATCTCCCAACAAACGGTCTAGCTACATATATCTAGCGTTGTATGGTGTTTGGCTGTAAGTCATTAGGCTGCAAAAAATCCAATTAAAATGCCATATGCTGACGTTTCGGCGAAAATGATCACTCAGCGGCTAGGCAGTAACTAGGAAACCGATAGTTCTAAATAGGTCGTGGTATGTCGTCGGATGAAGGAAGATGTTCGATACCCAGAGTTAACGGGATCGCTAAGGTGATCCTGGAAATGTTTGACGCTATGGTAGATACTAGTCGAAATGCTCACGGGATGACACAGATGACATAGTCAAAACCAGGCAATCGCCTGATTTTGACTATATCGAGATTCTTGTAGCCGCAGCCGAAGAATCTTGATGATCCAGTTAAGCTCCTTTGAAAAATTGAAAAGATCGATGTCCGGCTAAGCTTCGAAAGCCACGTCGATTCCGTCTACAAAAGATCGGCAATGTCTACGACTGACCTCATCAATCCTGCGATACAGTGGAGCGGCCCTGGACAAGTAGTTTAACCTGCGGAGACTTAGTGCACAGACACTGATGACCCTACTGGTTATCAGAGGACAGTGGTCGGAAAATCGCTCAAGAAAAGCAATCAGGAATGGTTTCTAGCTAGAATGATGCTACCTCCGAGTGCTGTGATACGCACGTGGTAAAAGTACCCATTGAATATATGTCGAAAATCAACACTAACTTGATACAAGAAGATATACCATGCCCCACCGGAGGCTACCGTTGCTATTCGTCACGTGGCTAATCGACGGTGATCGACATACTTGGTGATAAATTTTGAACGTCGCTCCCTCAATCATTCCCGAACGTCTATCCTCGCATCATTGTTGATAATGCTCGTTATTCATAGACGATCATTAATGTTTCAAAAGGAAAAATCTGAATAAATACCAGGACCACATGTTCAAAAAAGCTGTAGCACATGCTGGACAGTTCATTGCGGTTACCTAGTCATGATTTTGTCCTTCTAGGCAAAACGAAAAATAAAAAATCATCTGATAGCCTACATAGATCGCTCAGAACTGATACATATCAGTTATGATCCTAAAGGTTGAAAGTCGTTAGGGGAAGGAAATCAGCATCGAGACGTTCGTTGCTGATAGTCTGCGTCCTTTTTTACCTCATCATGTATCGCAAAAGTGTTTCAAATACAGAAGCGTCGTTGTCATGCATGATTGTTTGTATGATTTGGTTGAAGAAGAAAAATTTGACTGCTTTGATTTTTTGGCTCTGAATGTAGTCAAGCATGGCTCAGTGAAAATGATTGATTTTCGGAAGCATGTCAGAGGATGACCTTGACCTTATCTTTGCAAGCGGTCTGTGTTATGGCAGAGGTAATGCCCATCTCGGTTCCACTAGAGTAGGACTTTTATTGCTATCTCATAACCATTCCAGATTGGTCGGTTTAATTCGGACTTGCCCAGATTTTCTACAAAAACAAATTGGAAAGGCCCGATCCGGTCTGGTTGCTTGGATATCGAGGAAAAACCCCGGATTTTGCCCGGATTCATCCAAAATATCAGCAAAATCCAAACAAAAAACCACTAATTGAGGCCCTCAGAGCCAAAAGGGTAGTGCAAAAATGATCAATTTTACGTTAATAATGCCAAATTATTCTTCATATTTCAAACTATACTTAATGATAAAGATTTCGATGAATTTTGATTCATTGTATAGATAATATATTCTAGTTTCTCAATATTGATAAAATAAGTAGAGCTGTTTTACCAGATTACCAGTAGCTGATTCCGAATGAAAAAAAAGGCCCGAAAAAGAGCTCTTTTTAGAATGCTTATAACTTCTGACAGATTTCGAATAATGCGCTTATTTTATAATATTTGCAATCGTCAAGAATTAATCTATCCATGCATGTATAAATTTCTGGTGGTCCAAAGGGAGGTTCGACCACTATCCTGGAGCTTCTGGTAGAAAAAATTCTTACTTAAAAAAAGACACCCAATTTCGGCTTTGCATTGCTGTATTTCAGGGGTGAGCAACCTTTTGAATCAACGGGCCAATTTAAATTTGAAATCTTCTCAGTGGGCCGCACTTGAAATAACCTTTTTTTATAATTAGTAGAGTTTCACGTCATTTTTTCTAAATTCAAATTTTTAGCAAAAACAAATCGGAAAAGGGAAAGATAGAACGAATTCACATGTTCAAAAACATATATTCAACACGGCTTTTTAAATACCCGATATGGAAAAGGTTCATCACTAAATCTAGGTCATTTCAATTTTTTTATAGTACAGCTTGGCGTACATTTGTACTTACAACATCCTTATTAAAACCGATTACTTAACGTTACTATCAAATCAGTTTAAAAATCATCTGAAGCTTACCACAGTGATAACTAAGAGTGTGAAAAATATATATTGAAAAAAATCACCGTCTTGTTAGCGTTGGACGTTAAATAGCTAATTTATTTTCTTCGATTTTTTTCAACAATCACAACTTCTCAAATCCTAGATTTTTTTTCTAAAAACGGTAAAATCCCCGTTTTTTTAATTAAAGTTTGTTTTTGGATAATTGCATTGAGATGTTGAGTAAGGTTGTCGAAATCACAGAAAAAGTTCAATTTCACCTATTTTTTATGCAACTATCTTCAAAACAACATTCTTGAGTCTAGAGTTTTTTTTTCAGATTTTTATAATTTTTAATCTTATGAGATAGGACTAACAAAGCTTTCTAATGACTTTGGCAGTGTTCGGCATGAAAACGCTAATCGCTAAT
Organism: Uranotaenia lowii; assembly: GCF_029784155.1. NCBI lineage: Eukaryota > Metazoa > Arthropoda > Insecta > Diptera > Culicidae > Uranotaenia > Uranotaenia lowii. The sequence goes on from NC_073693.1 coordinate 241,407,260, forward strand.
TTGTCTGCTTCGTTACATATATTTTTTGTACCAAAGTTTAGTACTAGCGGATAAACTCCACCAAAAGCAGTCAGTCAAAGAAGAGTGCTGTTATTTACATGCTTTTTTTCTAGTGTCTGGCAATAAATCGCTAATCGCTTATTAGTCCGCTACTTTTACGTTGACAAATTTATTTCTTCACAAGATTTCTGGTGAAGTAACGGAATTCAAACTCCACTAGTAGCAATTATTCAAGCAAGAATGCGGATGAATGTTATTTTCTATAAGGCAATGGTCATCCGTAAGATCTCTGAAAATTAAATTAAATAATAAATATACTAACAAAAATGTAGTGAACTTATTAGCGAATAGCGTTATAATGTCAGCCTTTAGAATTTGGTAATGTGGAATGTGAATTATGAGTGAAATAACTCAATTGATAGATGTTTGATATAAATTTTCTATCAAATTTGTGAAAAAAGATTACAAATAATCGTTAAAGACCTTTTGGGTTGAATCACAGATTTTCAGATATCTTTCGTTTCATAAAAAAATCAATAATTTTTGTCGGCAACTCTGATGGCGGCTGATACATGTTTATAAAAAAACTAAAATCGTCTTAACAGGCTTTTTTACTAAACTTTCGTAATTTTCGTCAATATTCAGAAAATTTTTTCTTTAATAAGGTTTTTTTTAATAAGGTTTGTTGCCAGTTTTTGAATGCTAAAGAACAAGCCGTTTTGCCGAATTGGATAGAATAATTTTAAAAAAATATCTGCTGAGCATATTTTCTGTCATACAAATTTATTTGTGCTTGAAACGAATATAATGACTTCATTCCTTTGATCATGTGTATAGCTTCCGATTTTTGGCAGCTCTTCTGACTCCCTTCGATGGATTTTGATTTTCGAAGTAGTAGGAGCCCTAGTAGTAGGGTACCCTGAATAAAAAAAAAGTCCAATATTACGTTATGCCAATAAACAATATTGCATTTACGCTTTGATCAGAACATAATTAATGATTGAAATGCCAGAAAAAAGGTTAACAATTTGAATGATTTTGGCACAAATGCAGATAAGTGCATATTTGAGCAAGTCTTAATAATTAAGAAAAAAATTAAGTACTAAAAATTGTAAAAAAGCTTCGCGGGCCGCACAAAAGTGTCTCGCAGGCCACATGCGGCCCGCGGGCCGCGTGTTGCTCATCCCTGCTGTATCTCGTTTACAAATGGACAGATTCTCAAAATTCAAATTTTGTAGTTTGAAGTTCCTTCTGTTGCTGGGTGGTATTATCTATGAATCAAAATTCATCGAAATCGGTCAATATTTCCGGCCAGAGCACTTCCGGTGGTCACAGGAAGTTGCCTGGCACTACAGATTGTGTATTTTGTGATTCCCCAGGGCGGTTTTTTTAAAACAAATTTTCGCGTTTTTTTTCGAAGGTTTATGATAATTTGAATGTGCGCTTCGGGTCATATCGCTCCGAACGGCTTTCGAAGGTTAACGCCGCTGATTATCCTGATTTTTTGGTAAAAATGCCCGGATTTTCCCGGCCCGGATACGTTCAGAAAAAAATCTGGAAAGCTTACTACAAATCCTGATCGTTTTCGGCAACATTCGATGTTAGCAAATGTTTCAAAAAACAAATGGTTTATCTGAAATGGCATCTAATATGTTCCACTCTTACAAGATCAAAACAGTTATGACAAACATCATAGCTTTGTTTTTACGCTCTTGAATGATGATAAAACATACCGACAATATCAAAAAATTTAAAAGAAATGTATAAAATATACTTTCTGTAATTACGAAATTTACGAAAAACATAAAATTTTCATACAACTTAAAAACAAATACAAACAAAAGACTAAAAATGACAAAAAATATCTTTAAAAAATGTAAAATTACAAAAATAACAAATATGATAAAAATAACAAACAATTTAAACAAAACAATAATAAAAACAAAAATTTACTAAAAATTATCAAAAATTGATGAAATATTATCCAATCATGCACAAGACCCGATATTCCAGAAATTTCTGCTTGCTATACAAGGTTTCTCAAAGCGTATTTCCGGAACTTCTTTTGAACTCTCTCTAGTCTGTCTGTAGTAGTGAACGTTGTAGTAAGGTGTATCTGAGTAACGTGTGTCTGACCTCAGAGTTGGAGCTAGACAGTTAAAGCACCATTAACGGTGTAGAGGATGTCCCTAGTACTTTGATATACATATAAAAGGTAGGCTATCTCTTTAAACGTATTGGTAAGAGGCCTCGAAAAATAGTTATGGAAAATCCCAGAAAATGTATAAAATTTATCTGAAAATATTTTTTTCTAAAAATATACAAGCATTAAAATTATGGAAAAAATATGCACTGTTGCATTCAAATGCAACGCACAATATTTGGCTTTTTGTTACAGCTAAAATTAATGTGCAAAAGGCTTTTTATGGATTTAAAATCAAATTTTGGTAAATTTTTTTTATTTGTGTGACCTTTCTCTTGGGCGATTTGAATAAAAATTCAAACAAATTCGACTTTTCATTACAGAAATACCAACTATGTTAGATCATTTATCAAATTTTCAACTTAGACATGGCTTGCTTTCAACAAAGAGGGACGACGATGAATTTTTTTTTTTTTTGAATGATCATTATTATGGTCCAGATCCCAAAATCCAATGCAAAAAATAGTTCCGATGATCCTGAAGAATCAATCTTTAATCTGAAGCTTTTTTCAAAAGAATCGAATGGCTATCGGCGGAGAAATTAAAAATTTAGATTGCCATTCTATATAAAACTGCCGAATTTACACAACTATTTTTGTTGGTATGCAAGCATGCTGTGTACTGTAGGGTACTTCTGTCCATAATGCCCTTGCGGGGTAAAATGCCAGCGACTATATTTTGATGAATTTTGAAGATTTGCGAAGTTTTTAGTGGATTCTTTTTACACAAATGTGTTCTTAAAATCAATGCCTTGTAATTTTAATTAAAATGATTACCAGATATTCATTTAAATACGAATAACAATCTAATTAAATTTTGTGGTGGCTATCCATCACTTAAGTTGTAAAAAGTGATCAAATGAAATAAGCTTTTACCCCAAGATGATCGCTTGAAACATCCTCATTATTGATTTTATTGGTTGTTCAAATTATATATTCGAATTATCAATTGATGGAAAACTGTGGTAAATTGTTGTTTTATGGTAAACTGAAGATTTATCAAATTTTAAATAACCGATTAAAATGCCCACATCATTTTTTGGACAAATCGCCCTCCTCTCAAGGTGCTGTTGGCTAAGATGTAAACAAAACCACGTGTTTCATTCTAAATTTTGGAGTGCAGTTTTCCATGAATACAGACCGAATTTTGAAATGACATACCGATCATTTTCTTTGCTTAGTCCTAAATTATCATTAGGATGCATAATAATTACAACTTTCGATCGGGTTTGAGTAAAAAAGGTGCACCGAAAATCGAACCGGTTCACTTAATTTCTCGCCAAAAGCAGCAGAATAATTTGGTTGAAACTGACACAGTTCAAAATAAAGTCAAAAATTTCAAAGATTTTCATTTTTTCACTGGGAAATGTAAACAAAACACTTGTTTTTATGTGTAGATAAACTTGGGAAAAAATATTTTTTTCAGATTTTTCCTAATTAAATAACAGAATTAATTCATTTTCACTGTGAATATTGTGATGTTTTTGAGTCGTTTTGATCCAATGTTTTGGTGCATCATCTGCCTACACTGGGGCGTTTAACATCCAATGATTTCGAAGGTTGCTTTTAAAGGCATTTGCAAAAAATCGATTTTTTTCATAGTTTTAACAATAAAAAGTTATATTACTGTCAGAATATGAGTAGAAGATAGAAATACGAAGCACATGTTGCAATGTATTCGGGTGTTCAGGTTATGTATTCCGCATACTCTATCATTTCCCTTAGCAGGTGCATATTCCCCCGAAATACCCTACATACACGGAGCTTTCAAGTGCGGTTAAGCGCAATGGCCTACCTGTTGTTTTCCATGAACATACTTTGGAGAATGTCATGGAATTTATTTCGAACCGTTAACGTTTAGGAGTCACTCAAATGACACTATCTTCAGGGATCAAAATAATATGTAAATATTGTTTATGTAGAAGATTACAACTTAGGTTATGTTTGTCACTTAAGAAATGTATCTTCAATTTCTTGTTGTTAGAGTAAGTTCACTGGTGTTGGGGGAAAGTGGTAGAAATTTTGACACTTGAAGCCCATTTTAAAAAAAATTACCATGCAAGAATGTTTTCAAGGTCTTAAGGAATTGTATTTTTTACAGCACTGTTTCTATTCCAGCCGTATGTGATAGAAATATTGCTATTTTTGCATCACAGCATGCGAGAATACAACACGTGTTGTAAAAACTCTTGAAGGCCACAGATCTTGAAATGTTTTCGCATGGTAAAGTTTTCAAAAGTGTCAAAATTTCTACCACTTTCTCCCAACACCAGTGAACTTGCTTTGACACTAATTTTGACACTTACGGCACATTTTGAAAATTTTGCCATGCAAAAACATTTTCAAGATCTGTGGCCTTCTAGTTTTTTTTACAACACGTGTTGTATTTTCGCATGCTGTGATGCAAAAATAGTAATATTTCTATCACATACGGCTGGAATAGAAACAGTGTTGTAAAAAAATACAACGCCCCAAGATCATGAAAACATTTTTGCATGCTAAAATTTTCAAAATGTCAAAATTTCTACCACTTTCTCCCAACACCAGTGAACTTTCTCTTAGGTATAGAAAAATTTAGGTATGGAGGACTAGTAGTCTGCTGTCAAACTCAGAGCACGTGTTTTTTGCATGTTTCGAATTTTGTTCCGAACAATTCAAATCAAATGTTTCAAAATAAATTGTGTTAAGTGATACATCAAGTGGAGCGAATGTTTCGGGTTACGAGATCATTGGACAAAGATAGTGAACAAGTCACTGAAGTAAAGTTGAAATTAGTATGCTGCTTCCCAAACATGGATGAATATAATGAGGTTTTTGTGCTAAGTTAAATACAATTATAATTTTCTAGAACTTGCTTGCTTTACCACAAAGTCGTTATAATCATTCTTTTAGGAAACGTCGAGAAACTGTAAATATAACTGTCATTTGTTTGCATCAGAAAAATCAATCAAACTTATTCCACTTTTCTTCTGAAGTTGGTACTTGGAAAATAGGCTTGAATTGCTTTAATTGTTGAGTATGTTATATTAGGGTGGCCCAAAATTGTACTATGTCTGGGATGTTGGGGGCTCAAGCTTCAAATGATAGCTTAGGGTGTAAGAAACAATATTTTATATGGCGGCGACTCAGAAAAATGATGTTTAGAGGTCGCACTGGTTCGATTTTTGAAAAAAGGCCATTTTTTTTTCGAAATTTTGTCCTAATAACATTTTCAGATCTTGAAAAAGTATCAAACATGTGTCTATTATATTTTTTAAATTTTTTTTATAATGTAAGTTTTAAACTAAAAATTTATTGGGACTATTTTAGACTCTCAATTTGTATGTATGATTTTTTTTAATTACACAATACTGTGAATTTTTGTAAAAAAAATAATTAAAATTACCAAAAAAGTATACTTTGGATTAAGATTTTTAATCAATATTGAATTCAAAAGATGCGCGACGTAAAAATGTGTAACTTTACTGAAGAAAGTGTATAGCTATGACTTGTCGTTTCAAAGTAATTCAAGTTTCACTGTGGAAAAAAGTCACAATTTTGAAATTTTTGCTAATAATTGTTCTATATTATGATGTTGTTGAGTTTCGAGCAATCTAAGAACCAAATAAACTTTTGATATCAAACTTTTTCATCCTTTTATCGATCTTTCAATCAGCAGAAACAACCATGACTAGTTTCTAGATTTTTATTTTAAATTTTTTTAGTGGTTGTAGCCATAACACATTCACCAAACCGTCACCCAAGTATGGGTAACACGACCTTCAATCAATAAAAAATCTAGAAACTTGGAATGGTTCTTTCTGGTGATTTAAGGATCGATAAAAGGATGAAAAAATTTGATATCAGGAGTTCATTTGGTTCTTTGATTGCTCGAAACTCATCAACATCATAATATAGAGCAATTCTTAGCAAAAATTTGAAAATTGTGACTTTTTTTCACAGTGAAACTTGAATTACTTTGGAACGACAAGTCATAGCCGTACACTTTCCTCTGCAAAGTTGCACATTTTAACGTCGCGCATCTTTTGAATTCAATATTGATTAAAAATCTTAATCCAAAGTACACTTTTTTGTTAATTTTAATTATTTTTTTTACAAAAATTCACAGTATTGCGTGATTAAAAAAATCATACATACAAATTGAGAGTCCAAAATAGTTCCAATAAATTTTTAGTTTAAAACTTACATTATAAAGAAAATTAAAAAAATATTAGAGACACATGTTTGATACTTTTTGAAGATCTGAAAATGTTATTAGGACAAAATTTCGAAAAAATGGCCTTTTTTCAAAAATCGAACCAGTGCGACCTCTAAACATCATTTTTCTGAGTCGCCGCCATATTAAATATTGTTTCTTACACCCTAAGCTATCATTTGAAGCTTGAGCCCCCAACATCCCAGACATAGTACAATTTTGGGCCACCCTAATGTTATATCTACCACTAAATTAAAGATCAACGGTTTGATGAATCAATTGTCTGTCTCAGTGGAATGAAGTGTAGATGACATAAAATTCGGTTTCAAAACATGTTATGAACATCGGTTTAATACTTCAAACTTCATTTATTTCCCCTTCGCGTTTTTAAAAAAAAATCGAAGGGGGAGGTGATAAAAGAAAAAATTGATATTTGTTCCGGCCTTATTCTTACACATAATTTGTTCATTAGTTAAAAAAATACAATTTACGAATGGAAAGGAATTCAACAGATTAATTACCGACATAAGCGACAAAATAAACATATCTCCTATGTTTAAATGAGAGAAGATAGATAAAAAACATATTAACAATATTGCACAGGTCATTGGATAGGTAAATCCTTGAACCAACCAACAATTCTCTTTCGACAAACACTTGCTTCCGTTATTCTAGTAGCGCAAACAGATTCGTTCAAATAGAAGAAAGATTGTTAAAACAGAAATGCGACAGCTTCATATCTTCTCACAGAGAGAACTACTCATTTCAAACCTAATGTTAATGGCACAATATTAAACGACGCCAGAGGAGCCACTAGGGCAATTTCACACATTGCGATTCAATCAAGCCCATCCACTCTGGGGCGTTTAATGGCGCCACCAACAGATATACGATGGTTGGCTCATCATTAACCCTCCAAAGCCGTTCGGGTCAATATGACCCGAAGCGCACATTTCAAACATCTTTATCTTCATTCCAATATACTGATGAACTGGTAATTTTGACAGACCAAGCATGTTCTATGAAAATAATGATCAAATCAACGCCAAAAAATTAAAATTTGAGTTTTGAAAATCGGTTCATTGGGAAATGAAATACAGCTAAGCAAAGCCAAAATTGGATGTCGTTTTTTTAAAGTAAGATTTTTTTCTACCGGAAGATTATTCATTGCGGTCAACACTTTCATTGGACCCCAACATATCTATACATTGTCGGATAGATTGATTCTTGACAATTTCAAACATTAATAAAACAGTTAAATACAGAAAAGCTGTCAGAAGTTATGAGTATTTTAAAAATAAAATTGATTTTTCGGACTTTTTACTTTCTGGACCAGTTTCTGATAATCTGGTAAAACTTATCAACTTTATTTTGAAATGTTGAGTTATAAGAATAAATTACCTAGACAATGAATATAATATCATCAAAATCGGTTAACATTTGCAGCCAGGAGAACGAAATCAAACTACAGTTCAAATTTCCCCGAAACGGATTTTTAGCGAACGGCTTTGGAAGGTTAAAAATGTTTACTTTCGATTGGAAGCGTGGCGTTATGCAATGGGCAGCAGCAGTGAAAAACCGAAACAACACAATAATTTTCACCGCTTTTCCCTACACCCAATTCAATACTCTTGCCAAGTACAGGTAAGGTTCCTCGTTTCATTCGTTCCACATTTATGTACGCCGTACGTACACGGATATCGCACCATTACTGACTGGATAACGCATTTCATTCGAAATAAACGATTTCCAAGGTGAAACATGCGAAAAAAACAACAACGGAAGTGTTTGATAAAAAAAATAAGGCGATAATAGCCCATCTGAACGCATTATTCTCCCAAAAATAACTCAACCTCTTTGAAATCGATCGCGTTATATTTCACAAAAACAATCTTTTAAACTTCTTCATTATCAGTCTAAACATGCAAACATATCAATGGCTATTGCTCAATGCACGCTATGTTTTCCTCTCTTAATTTTATTCATATCTAGAGCCTCAATGAGATGGGAAAAAGTTATTCAAGATTCAAATAGAACGGTACTGAACGCTGAGCTTAGTCTTGCGCTCAATTGGGTGGGAGCCACAATTAGAGCAGCACGAAACAGTACACAATCCGCAGTCAGAGAAGGAGGGGAGTTTCCCCCTTCAGCAGCTGATGTTGTTTTTGTTTCTTAATCTCCGGTGTGCTGGAGTTGGTGGAGGCAACGGCGCCGCACAAAAAAAAGAAGTGCTGCAGAAAAAAATGGTTATTGAAAAATGGGGAGACCGGAGAACGGAAAAATAACAAAACCCGCCATCCATGGTCAGATGATGCTGGGGAAAAAACTCGTACCAATAGAGGGCGCAATAAACAAAAAAAAAAACACAGTATAATACCACGAAGAGAGAAAATCTTACCTGATTTATAACGTGATTATCGTGGCCACGGGTATTTGTAAGTATTTGTACGGCGTTGGTTATACTAGTTTCCTCGCTTTCCGCGAACCAGACTGGTGGGGTGGAGGGGTAGGTTTCCTGGAATAAAAGAGAGAAAAAATAACATATTATTAAACTTTTTCAGAAACCATTTGTTTTTGGTGAATATTTTTTTTTGTCTTTGGTAAATCAATTTTCGAACGCACAGTCAACTCACAGGAAATAGAAAGGACCTGACCAGATGTAGAAAAAAAATAAAAAAAAATATATAAATTAAGGAGATGGAAGAGAGTGTGGTCGGTCAGCCGCAGCTGTTTTCCTCTTTACACTTTACGGACCTAATACGAAAATTTTTGTTGCTATTCTTAGAAGCACAACTCAAATGTTCCTCAAATACAACTTTTTTCTACCAAATTGAAAACTAACAACACTTCCGATAACTAAAATAAGAGATGTCCCACAACAAATTGTATCACTTTAAAAATGCTGTAACAATCGCGATTCTGGATTTTTTTCTTGAAATTTTGCATAAAGTTGACTGAATGTGTATTGGTTACAATGTATTTTTTATTTTTTCTGTATTTGGCAATTTACCGAAAAAAAATTCTAACGAATAAAGAAATACGCATTGGAGCGGTCAAAAATTCTACTCAGAAGTATGGAGAGGAAAGCAGTTTGACAAAAAAAAAATCTGGACGGAAATCGTGACCGGTGGACAAAATTTTGGACCGGACAGTCATGTGTGCTTACGCCAGTAGGAAGACAGTCTAAGTTTGAGATGTGACAAAAAAAGTGGAATCCCCTCTCCGCACCGTCCATCGTGCCAGGGTAAGATTGGGTAAAATAAACAAAATACGATGGTCACGGTTGCTAACGATGTTCCGTTTTGAAATTCCAAAGTTACTCCCGGTTTTTCCCCGTTTTTTTCCGGTAATGAATGATGATTTTCCCGTTATTTATCATGCTTGTTTTTTATATAAAATCATAATGAGTGAAAAAATCAGTGTAAAGGGCCTGAAATTTCTAAAAATTGTATCCCAAACAAGGCCGGATTAAAGGGGGGGTAAAAGGGGCAATTGCCCCGGGCCCCCTGGCTCAGGGGGGCCCCCCGAAGGAAAACAAATTTTAACATTACTTTAAACACACAACCTCAATTTCTACAAATCTATGAAAAGAAATCAAAACACGAAAATCGGAATAAAAACTTGAAATATAACAACTTAAGAGGCCCCCTAGAATAGTTTTCCTCTTACATAAATTAAGGGGCCCCCTAGAGGAAGCAGTGAAGAAGATCTTCCGCATTTTTCGGGCTGAGAATATCAAAATCTTGGTTTTGAATTTTAAAACTTTCAACCCAAAATCAGAACAAAAATAATGTAAACCGATTTCGATAAAAAATCAAGAGAATATAAGTAAAAGCACCTCAAGTTTTCTCTTTTTATCGAAACATCTCAGTCAGGTAAAATAAAGAAAAACATCTGCTCATTTTCGATTCATGCAAACGTCTTGCGCAATTATAATGTTTATTGTAACGTTAACTTTCCAGTATCTAATGGTTACTGCTCTAAATGGCAGCTAATATCGTCAAAACTGGCTCACAGTGCTAAGAGAGAACAGAGAAGCTTTATGAACATTTCAAAATTTTACCAGGGATCAAAATTTTATCAGTATCCGGATTAATACCGAGTATTATTATAACTTTTCACTTTTTAATCATTATTATTGAAATTTTCGTTGGTTGATTAGTTCTAAACCCTTTTGAATTTTGTAAAAAAGAATCTATAAAAAAAAACTGTAGTTGCAAAAATTGGACCAATCGACAGTATTGAGTTTCTTTTTTGAATTTCCATCCCAATTTTTGTCTGAGGATTAAAAGTGGTATTTAAACATTTTCAACCGATTTAACCAAAATTTTACCATATACTGAAGTAAATATCCTGAATTCAGCATATCATTTTCCAAATGAGCATTCTCAAATTATCATTAATACGATCTCATAGTTGAGTTGCTAATATCATTGAGTGATTCTTTTAACATGAATATTCCTATGTTTTATCATCTTTTATTTTTCCAGATTCAGTTTATTGAGATTTTTAAGTCTTGTGTTGTTACTTCAGTAACTGAAGTTCAGTTCCATGGTTTTTCTGAATTTTGAGAACTCATGATCTTTTATTTAGGTTCTAAACTCATTTGGATTCCCCATGACTTTTTTCAATGATAACCGATTCTGTATTTTAAACATTTGATCTCTATTCTGAATTGTTTTTTTCAATCGATCATTTTTTTTATTTACCCCTTTGGCTTTGGGAGCATCGAATAAAACTTTTGTCACATTCAGAATAACAATTTGATAACAATTTTTTTATCTGATGAGAATCATATTCATAAACATCCCACGAAAAAGTTTTGTTTGTGTTTCAAAGGTATAAAATTGAAATACACATTTGGAGCAATTTTTGCTTTGGCTGTGATTGAAACTATGAATCTATTTTTTTTTATTTAATTCATATTTAGTTCCTCAAAACTTGATTTGAAATTATGCTAGAGATTTCAGACACTGAATTGTGGTTCTGAAAATAACCGTATTTAAAGCTTTGAATGCTTAAACTCTTTTATCTGTATTTCTATGGAGTTTGAATTGAATTATTTTAATTATTTTTTTGAATTTGGTATTTTATGTTTCAAATCTTCATGATACTTTCCAATTGTCATAAGATGAAAATTTCTCGATGAAGCACAAACCAGACGATCAATGATGAAATGAAAAACATTTAAATTATCTATCCGGTTATTATTATAAATCAGAGAATATTAGTTGATGATAAGGGTATTAAAAAAACTGAGAATTAAATTTTGCATTTGGAAGCTTAAATCAGAGCTTTCATTTGTGAGAAATTTCTAAACTCTTCTGCGATGTTTGCAGTTATTTGATTAATAATTCGGCAGTAAATTTTGAATAGGGCGAACGAGCCAAATGTAAGCAAACTGAGTTATCAGCTGGGTGAAAAAGTGCATTCGAAGACCTACATTTTGATTGTACAAAGTTATTTTAAGGATATTTTGGTTTTCGAGAAATAAAGGAAACAAAATAATATTTTTGCTGGGAGCTTATGGAGCAGTCAAACTTTGAATGCGTTTTTCTCGAAACAGCGATGTTGGCGCATTCGCCGTATTCAAAATTTGATACCGAATTTTTATTTGAAGATACCAGAAACCATCTTTTACACAGACACAAAGCAATTTGAAGAGAGCATATTGAACTCATCTCCAGTTCTTTAACACTTTTAAAATGTTCAGGATAGCTTTTGAAAAAAAAAATTGAATCATAGGGGCCCCCCGAAAAAAATTTGCCCCGGGCCCCCCGTTGGCTTAATCCGGCCCTTGTTGTGTCCCAAAACTTGTTAACCGGTTAGAAATCATGATAAATACTTCAGCGTCTTCTAACACGTTGTACTTTAGGATCAAATTGACAGTTTTTCATGATTTTTTTTAACGAATCTAACAAAATTGGAATCTATTCGTTGTTTTGCTCCACAATTTCAACAATTTTGCGAAAATAAAAACGGGTCAATTGATCTTGAAACTATAATGTAGTACTTTTCAGCCACTGTAAAATTTTCTTGAGTTTTTATAGGGTTCTAGAAAAAAAATTGTGTAGTTTGTTTAGAAATATGTAAAACTTGAATAAGGATTTGTCTTCCAAAACTTAAAATCGTCAGATTGCAGGAAAATATTTAGTTATTTTCTAAAGGCAGTTATATTTTTTGTACAAATCCAAAGACATTTTTTTAGAAAAAATATTTTTTTAATACTAAACAAGAAAATGTAGAAAATAGTGTTAAGAAGACAGGGCTGAACTTTAATTGTTTGAATTTAAGATATGATTTTGTATTAGGGTAAGAACTTTCAGCCTCGTCCACACTTGACAACCTAAAATGCGATTCCAGTTGCTGAGACTTGTTTATTTTTTCAAATTGGTAGCAGCAGGTCTCCCATGTTTGTCGGGAGACTTGAGACATGCATCTCATCGTCAAATGCAAATGTAAACATAAACAAGTCTCAACAACCGAAATCGCAGTCCAAGTTGCCTAGTGTATACTAGGCTTAAGATTTCGACAGGAGCGTGTTTTCGATACTATTTTTACATGAAACAGCGTAGAAAACTTTAAGCAATAGTTCAACGTAGGCAGGATTAAAAACTTAACACTTGCGCGATATAATGCTTCGTTCCTCAGGCCAATTCAAACGAAATACGCAATAACAACAAAATTGAAAAACGAATATTTTTTCTAGTGAAAAAGAGGTGTAACTTTGCTCAAAACGTCTCACGCTGCAAAATTATTTGCTTTATGCATCCTTAAAATAATTTTATGAATTAATGTACATATATCGAACACTAAGTCATTTGACGTCAAAACACAAAACTGGTACAGTCGAACCTGGTTTCCAGAGCTCAAGAAACCTCAAGTGAGAGAAAACACCAAGCTCAAAACCCCTTTAAGTGAGATTGTAAAACCTCTATAAGCTAGAGTCGTTTTCCTGATTAGACCAAGGACATTAGAGAGAATATCGCTTTTCTATTGAGGTTCCGGTATCAAAATGATATTTTGGGTTTCCAAGGAACAAATATCCATATTGAAACTCACTCGAGAAAACTTTGAACTGATGCATCAACTGATGTCAATGGATTTTTATCAACTAGACATGGAATAGTTGCATTTCTAGATTACTTTAATGCATTAGTATGTTGCCGACCGTTAGGTTAGAAACCTCTTTAAGCGAGAAAAAAAGTTCTGTTCTTTTGACTCTCACTTATCCAGGTTCGACTTTAGTTTTGTCGATAATAGTATCATTACTAAATTCACAACATTTGAGTTATGCTTGGAAGTGTAGCACATTTGCGGAGAGCAAAAACATGAGACACATATTTCATATTACAATAAGATTAAAAAGCTATTCAAACTTCGTTTGTTTACTAATGAACAAAAATAAACGTTTATTAGTTAAGATAAGTCTATATCGAGACTATCAAAAACTACTCATAAATTTAGAAATAATTTGAAATATTTTTTTAAAATTTCGTGAAAAATTTTCAAACTTGACAATTTTTCCGGTGAGCTGCCGAAATTCTCGATTTTTTCCCGGTTTTTCGGTGACGTGACGAAACCACTGAACGAAATTCCAAAGTTTTTCCCGGTATTCCCGGTTTTCCCGGTTCGCTAGCAACCCTGGATGGTCAAATCGTGCGCAGAATATTTGGACTGATAGTAAGGAGATATTTCAAAAAATTTCATAATAGGCAGCAAAACGAACTTTTTAGCGGTCATCTGGCAGTTTTCCAACCAGAAACTTTTCGTCGGCAAGTCTCGCCTGTATTTTCCGGAGATAAACAAGAAGAAATATTTCAAAAAATTTATGTCTAATATTTGAGGTGGCGAACGATCTGTGGAAACTGCAAATCCTTCAGTGTTTCATAACGATTGATATGATGAATGGATAAACATACAAAGAAAACTGCCTCCAAATGCTTTTCCTAAAAAGCACTTCAATAGGTCCCAAAAAGTTTTTCCTCTGTTTGAGTTGGATCTGGAATCGTGCCAATACGAAAAAACTGTGGTGAAGTGTTAAAAAGTCAAATATGTTTTTTTGTGCCGAAGGAGGACAATCGGTTAAATTCGTTATAACTTCGACCAAATAAATTGTATTGAGTTATTTTGAAAGTCAAGCTTCAGGAAACGAAAAACGTAATAAAAAATAGCCTTAATTTGAAAAAAGGTAGTTTATAGTTACCCAAAAATAAAAGTCGAAAACGTGTTACCCAAAAATAAAAGTCGAAAAACTTACCTCAAAAACCACTTGACAAAGCATCACAAAAATGTGTTAATGTGAACAAAACATTACCAAGTAGCTTAGCTGAAAATTAAATCACTTTCAATTCATGCATTCAAAGGTATTCACAAAACAAAGAGTTGCATTTTTTTGTTAAATGCACTCTTTAATTTCATTTGATTAATTTCCATACATGCATTAAACCCAGCAACCATGAAATTGTATCAGAAATGATAATTTAAGTAGTCAAAAATGGTGTTGCGAATCGCAATTCCAACAGCATTGTGTAAAACTCGTATAAAATGTCGTCTGAAGTCAGTTTGAATCGGATATGATAGACAGTACGCCATGTTTGTAAATTATGAAATGCTTTTGTTCCTGCGCGGGCTTCGAGTGAGAAAATCATCGCCATGCTCTGCAACCAGCAGTGCATCCAGATGGCTGAAAATCAGATTGGAATTAAGTAATATTGACCAATAAGAGAACTGGAAAATAAAGTCGCTGGCAGAGATGCCAATGTGTCTGATTTTTCAGAATTTGTTTGATTTTTTTAGGCTCAGCCTGACAGCCTGATAAGCAAATGAACTTCCCTGATTTTTTAAAAATAAGCTCGATTTTGCTTGATTTTTGTGGATGTGTTGCTAAATGGGTTGTAAGGAAATGCATAAGATACCATTGCTGAAGTGAAAATGTGGATCGACGGCCAAAAAAAAAGGTCATCACTTCGAGCGAAATTTCGGTTACTTGTCATAGCCTGATTTTTATTTCACTAAACCCTGATTTTTTTTTTAAATATGTCGGCAACCCTGGTCGATGGTAACGATTTGAAGGCTAAGGCTGATGTCATGCTGAAGCAACTAGCAACGCAACGCGTTCACGCGTTCCAATAAGAAAGCGTTGCATCGCATTGGTATGACATGCTTGAGCGACATGTCGCTTTAAAATTCCCTACAAATCATCACTTCTTTACATCTGATAATGCTTTGAATCGTCTCCTTTCTTTCGGGAACCGTCAAAAACTTATCAGATCATGCTCGGATTGCAAGAATGCCAAAATTTTAACCGACAAAATTCCTTGTTTTTTTTGCGGGAACCAAGAAATTCTGAAAATTTTCTTGTCGAATCAGATATTATTTAGTTTATTATCACAAATTTGGACGGATCTTTGAATTATTGTGGTTAAAACCGAAATCACTGTTTTAAAACGAGAAAAAAAACAATATTCCCATTGGATTTCCTACTTGTCGCGCTACAAAACACCCTGGCATCAGCTTTGTCGCGCTTTTCCAATGCGCTCAGCATGACAGGTCTGCGCTTTTTCCATGGAGATCAAATGAAAGCTGGTTTGTCGTGTGAACGCGTTGCGTTGCTAGTTGCTTCAGCATGACATCAGCCTAAGAGGGCAAAACCGTGCGCTATCTTGCATTCTTCCGAAAGGTACGAATAAGCTGTCGGATAACGCCCAATTGGTGTAGTTTTCGTCGCTTTAAAAAGAAATGAACTTTGTGTATGTATATTGCCTCCACTTTGGTATGGAGCGTTTTCGAAAGCACTCTCAGAAGAAAATAGTAAGAAATACCGCTACCTGAACTTTTCTTATGGTTGAATTAAAGGGAATCTTTCGATTGCTTTGATTCAGTAGAATTATTCAACCAAGTAGGTTCAAAACACATAATAGAGTGTTTATTATCTTTATGGCATTTGCGACTTTATCCGGTACCACTGAGTTCGATGTTCACTCTTGGGTCGAACTCGCGAACATCGGCTTAGCAGGCAACTGACGTGCCAAATTAGCTTTATCATAAGCCCATTACGTAAAGTTGTTTTTAGAAAATGCTATAGAAGATTCAAAATCAAGAGCATAATATCTGGGAACACAAAGTGTTCTAACTACAGTCAATTTGTATAAATGAAATTATCAATCAATAAACAAATTCTTTCAACAAACATCTGCAGTACACGTAGAAGGTGCACTGA